>NC_089877.1:25090000-25390000 GCF_040182565.1 Anser cygnoides | reverse complement strand
AACTAATGCCTTATGCTTTCAGACCAAGTGACTGTAGCAGTCTAACCCTAACTGCAGCAGCAGATGAACAGCATGTTTCCACTCATATCTTAGAACTCCCTCTGATTGCATACATATTTTTAAATTGTCCAAGAATAGCTCCTTCTGTTTGCCTCAGGCATTTTTTTTTCCTGAGGAGGTTCATATTTTTGCAAGTGAAAATTAGCTGCTGGTGTTGGACTTCCACATGGCTGAATAGATACCTTCCTTCTCCCTAGTTCTCTCCTCTTCTTCTAAATATACCATTGTTTATGACTGCTTTTTTACAAAGTAAAGCAGATGAAGAAACACAATAAAATTAGCAGAAAAGACATAGTATACTATATTGTTATAGGAGTACTAGGACTTTCCAGAGCTGTTACAAAACTTGAGAGTATCTTACAAAAGTATACTATTCTTTTCTTTTTTCATTAAGTTGGAACGGATTCTAACTATTTTGAGGTGTATCTTTAATCTCAAAGAAAGGCTAAAAGAAGCTTTTCCTGAGGTTTTTTGGAAATTAATGACAGTCAAAAAAAAAAAAAAGGAAAAAAAAGAAAAAAAAAACACACAAAACCAAAACAAACAAACAAACAAAAAAAACCACAGCTGTACGTTACTGGTTTTAAAACACGTGAACTATTACCTTCTCTATTTTTATAGTTTAAAAAAAGAATTAGTGCTGTTTCTAGATGGTATACAAGATAATTCAGCCAAATATGGGGTCAGAAAAAATATCATTATGCCAACAAGGGCAAAACAGAAAACTCAGCCAAACTAGAGAGAAACAGAATGCATAAAGGTGTGCTGCTCAATATATTTCAACTTCAGAAACATTGTCATTAAATACTTTAGTTTGGTTTTGAAATATTTTGTTTAATTCCCTTGAATCAGGACTCAAACTTTGCATTGCTCTATAGAGTACAGAAGGCTTTGTTGGTAGTGATTACTTTTCATAACTCTTGCACTCCCTAAGGAGAAACATGGCACGCGTGAGGATTTTACATAACATTCCCTAATACTTCTGTTCATCACTACTAGCTTGGACCTCAACAGAGTACGCCTGGCAGCAGTTACACAGCAGTCACAAAGTGACTAAACATCTTAATGAACATATTTAGAGGATGTGGCAGAAAACTACAATGCAGACAACTGTATTTTGCAGCGTCCCTAGTTTTAAAGGAGTGAATTTTCCCTGAGAAACCATATTAGCAGATTTTTATTTTTATCTGAAGTTCTGTGTTCAAGATGTTTTATTCAGGCTGCAGTGTGTCCTATTGTATGAAAGTGAAAAGTGTCAGTGATCAAGTTTTAGACAATGAATGTTGGGAGAAAATCAATAGTCTGATTAAAAAAAGAAAGCTCAAGAGGCTTCTAACCCTAAAAACTTGATTCGTTACTTCGCTATATCTTATTGAAAGAGCAAACTATATTAGTCTTTAAATTTACCAAATGTATTATTCCTTGTGTAGTTTCGAAGTAATGGGAAAGAAGATCTTTAGGTTAGCCCTGTTTTTCTCCTAATATATATCAGTAAGATCTGTAGGGAGAGATACCCTATACTGTATCATGCAGGTGAGCTATAAAACCCACAGGAGCAGGGGACTTCTTTGCACTATTTCTGACCCTGAAGATTATGTTGAAAAAATCTTTGTACCACATATTTTAAAATGTACTGTTCACAAAGAGACAATGAGAACAAAAGGGGCATTATATACAGTGCAGAAAGGAAAAGTATAAGTAAATGTGGGGGAAAGGCTGTTTTGGGGAAGGATAATCAATTTAAATGTTAAATATTAAAATAAAAGATAAAAAAAACTTTTAAATACCTATTGAAAGTACTAAATAGATGACAAAGGAAAAATATGGTTTGGAACTTGAAAGAGCAAAAGTAAGATGTCAGCTTTTACTAGCTAGAATTTCTAATAAAAAGGGATGCTAGTGGCAGGGCATTCAAGGAAATAATATCTGAATTATATGTGAAAACATATTTTTGGAAAGTTTCCAAATAGTAAACTAGAACACAGAACACATTAGGTCAAGGATAGAGTAAGAAGAGTTTCAGTGCAAAGTATAGGCAGTGTCTGCACTAGCTGTGAACTTCTGCTGATGAACCTCTATGGACTCTTTCAAGGAGGCAGGTTTCTGGGACTCAGTCCAACAAAGCACTTATTGTGGACTTAATTTTAAACATGCAAGCCAACATGCTAGACTTAATTCATACAAAAGCACTGACTGAATATAGCATTTATCATGACATAGACTGATAGCCCTTGGTTTCAATGAGATCCTCCTTTGTCTTCAAGCTCTTAATAAATTTAGTCTGCTGCAAATCATTAAACTCTGACTCTGTTGCCTTTTTACACACTGAGTAAGTGTGTATAGGCTATAGCCCCAAACCTCAGAGTAGTTAAACACCTACCTCATTGGAACAGCATGAGCAGTTAAGTCTCCAATATCAAGAAATATACATTACAAGAAAAAAAAATGCAGAAAAGAGCAGCAAACATGATGAGAGTTGTGTTTTAAGGTAGAGAGAAACTACACAGATGAGGAATCTTTACTTTGGAAAGGACGTATCAGAAGAATATGATAGATGTTCATAAAAATTAAGAGGAAAATGGCAATTCCTTACTTTTTTTACAATGGAAAAGATACAGAGCAACAATTAAACTAAGAGCAGCATGTTTAAAGCAAGTACTTTGAAACTTGTGCACAATGTGCTTAGTATAGTCATGGTAATTTTGAATATTAGGACCTACTAAATTTTAATGATCTGAATACTGCCTCTGGTTTGATAATGCTTAGTGCCAGAAACGGAGAGGTGATACCACACAGTATTTGGCTGAGCTTATATTCTTCGTGTAAGCATTGGCTCCTGGCCACTGACTGAGACTATTTGTAGTTAGGTAGATCTTTGGTGTAATCTTACATGGCTCTTCTTATTCTAGAATCAATAGAAGACATACACAAATAGTTTTGAGAATCTGGGCCCAGCAATGTGAAATCAAGAAAGCACAATACAATTGAAAGTAGGTAAACCTGAATGTACAAAATATCACAAGACTCAACTGGGATTTCATTCATTTACATAGACATAAATCTAGAGGACGTTTAAAAGTCAGTAGAATTAGCCATGAGTTAAAACACTCAAAGAAACATGGCACAGTTGGTTGGAATTCTACAATCTTTTCAGTGTGTTCTGATTACTGCAATCAGAAAGGAAGTTTGTAAGAAAATCATATCTTTTTTAGAACAATGACAAAACAAGGACTAATAGTCTTAAACTGTGAAGTAAAGTGACTGAGAAGCTCTAGTGGTAGGCAATGAATAACACACTGAAGAAAGCTGTTCAGGGCAGCTTTAAGACCAGCCTAGACACTTATTTTTAGAAAGGATTTAGTATCTAACTCTGCCTAATCTTTGAGTCCTTTGACTACCCTACCGTTGTATTATATTTTTAGTATTGTTGCATATTGTCTATCAAAATATCTTAAAGACCTAACAACTTTTTTGTTAGATAACTGTGCTGACTGAAGACCTGGTTATTGTCATTTACTAAGACAGTGAGTATTCTCAAATAAAATATTCAAACAAACATTAGTTATGTACTATTTAGCTTGTAAATTGGGTACAAATAGGCAACCTCAAGATACAAAGAGATTATGCCATGACTAAGTTTATACACCAAGCCAAAAAGTGTCTCAGTGGCCTCTTAAGTTAGTAAACCACTATTTTTTCAGTGACCATGTGCTACAATAGAATGCAAGAAACAAAATAAAACACATCCCAAAAGAAGGCTTCCTTACACTGGTAATAAATAAATAAATAAATAAAAATCCACGTATCTTGAATAGCCTCAGAAAATTTGGGATTGTGTTATCATATGGATGACAGTTGATGGATGTTAGGGTCTGATCTATGACCACTGAATTGAAGGATTCCTTTCACTGAAGCAAGCCTTTGCATAATCATTTTTTTCAATCTGTTCATTTTTTTTTTCTTCTTTGAAATGTACTCTGAGCTATAAATTTATTAGTAACCCTGGACTGTAAAGCTGAAAAAAAAAAAAAAAAAAGTTTATTCTTTCTACAGTTCCACTAGCTGTGGAAATGGAAGAACACAAAGTTCTTTCTTATTTCAGGATCTAAATTATGCCTACCGATCCAGTATTTCTAGTGGAGATAGGAATGACTGTACTAAGAACTAAATATTGATTTTAATTAGAATGGGCAGTCCACCATTAATATGAGTTGTGATGCCTCTAAAGCAGTTTTCAGAGCAAAATTAATTAATTGATAGTAAATTTATAAACTGAGAGTAAATCAAAGCAATCAAGGAAGAATACAGTGTTTAATAGTAATAAAACATCAAAAAGCAACAAACCACAAAAAAAAATGGAAACTGTAAAAAGCTTAAATCATTCATCAAGACCAGAAAAAAATTAAATAACATATTAAAGCAAAATGCCTATTGTGATAGGAAAAGGAAAGCAATGTAGACAATAAACTAAATAAAGCAAAACAAAAGGTGTGAAAATGGGAAATGTAAAAGAAAAAAAAAAAGTTAAATATGCCCTACAATTATATGTATGTATTCTTTGATGCTAAGTGGTTATAGTAATAATCACAAATTAAAATACTGTATATTTAATCCATATTAACTTAGTTTGGAAGCATACTCACTCAGAAGTGGAGAGGCTTTCCATGATTCTAGATGTGCTGCTCTAAGGGCAAAAACACCTATTTTTCATGCAGAATACTCTCTGTTGATGAAATAAATAGTGTACTGTGTTATGGTATTGAATCGAGCTTTTAGACAACTGGCAACCTAGCTTAAAAAATGGCTCAATTGGAAATAATTTTTTAAATGACATTTGCAGTGGAATTTGTTATAAAGTCTATGGGGTGGTTTGACTTAAATGGAGTCATCAATATTACCCACCACATAACCCAAGTAATGAATTTCTTCATGTACCTTAGTCTCTGAAGAGAAACACATCCAAAGAATATCTCTTATCTCCCTAAAGTTTCCCTAGAGACAGCTCTCTCTTTGCATGCAAGCACTACTATTGGCCGTAGAATTACCTAGGAAGCTTCACTTGAAGACATTAATAAAACAAGGTACTATTTCATAAAGATGATTCAGGTTTGGTTTCATTTTAATTAGCTGGAATAAGATTAAATCCCCATGGAAAAATCAGAGTAAAGGGAAGGGACAAAACAAAGAGTTGGTCAAAATTAGAGTTTACTGCAACAGCGAGTTGAAGCAAAATGGAAAGCCTTGTTGGATATCTTGGCAATACACTTCCGCTTTCAAAAATATCTGCTAAAATGAAAATTGAGCATTGTTTTTAAAATGTGGATGGTTCTGCAGCTTCTGTGAGGACATCCAGTAGAAGAAACAGGCTAAAATCTCCTGAATGGTTTCTGTGGCCTCAGGGAACTATTTCCAATGAACTTCAATGAAAGACAGATGCCATCATCTACTACTTATCATTATAAAACTATGTTTGTAATATATAAATTTTAGACTGTACATACTGAATTTCTATTATTGGTAGAATAATTTTAGAAGAGTTCAAATGACAACTCAAGCAGGAAGAATGTAAAAGTTACAGTTAAGTAACAGAAAAGGTTCTACCTCCTTTTCATCCAAATTTTCAGTAGTTCAGGACCTAAGCGTCATGACAACCTACACTTTTTTCATGTTTTTATGACCCTTTATTCATGGAGTCTGTGTTGCATCAATACTCCAGGAAAGTACAATAGGGTGCTGTGCCCATCAGAAATTTCACTTCCTCTTATGAGACCAAAAATGACAGGTTTGTAAAAATTCCCATGGGATCTTCGTAAACATTCCCATTGCAATTTCTATAAGATTTGCAGTAGTCCAATTCCAACTGGATATTTACCTTCAGTTGACATAAGATTTTCATCATGGTTCAGTGTGATAAGTTATTTACTTTTAGTTTGGAGCTATAAGCGAGCTATTAAGAGAGCTTTCTGAATAATATTTCATGACAGAGGTGACATTATATACATTTATAGAGGTATGTATACCTGATGCATACAGTGAGCAAGGTATACAGGTTTTACAGTCAGTCTGCAAAACTAGTCAAGTATTTTGGCTTTTCAGGAGAGGTAGATGTAGAAAAGCTAGTCAAAGAGTTGTTAAAGGAGATCCAAATACTACCCTGAAGTAGTATTGAAGTAGTAAATGAAATCCAATTACATGTCATTCTGCTTCATTTATTTGAGATCCTCCCATATCATTAAGTTGGAGATAATAAATAATAGATTAACCATATTTTTGCTACTGGGGGAGTCTACATCTTTAATTATCTCTGACATCTTATTTAAATACTGCAACTAAAAATTACAAGAATCATATAGAACTCTCCTCCCAGAACATAAAGTCCTTGAGAAACATATTTGGGAAAAAAAAAAAAAAAGTAAACCATCAGCAAATCCTGTTTTAGTACGAATATGTTCACAGTGATGTGGAATCATTTTGGAAAAATATATCTCATTTGGTCCAGTAGAGGAACTCATTTAATGGATACTGGTGATAAAAGAGTATCTAGAGCCAGGATAAGGCAGGAATCCTGCATAAGCCTCACTTGGTCAGAAATCCTAAAGTAGGCCAATTCAACCCCAAAAGTAAAGAAAACTGAGCAGAGAGCTCTCTCTTTGCAAGGTTTTGCCAGAATATCTTTGGCATCTTGATCATCCCACCCACTACATGTTCCCTAGTAAGAGTAATATCTCTGTCTCTTTCTGCTGCCTTCAAGAAATGTATGCTTTCGTATGTCTATTTTATCTCACGTATAATTTGCATTTCCCTGTGTCAAAGGGAGAGGATGAAGTCCCACATGTGCTAATTTTAATATCTTTGTTCTTTTCTTCTTCATGTAAGCAATGAAGAGCTCCTCTGGGCATTAGAGTTGAAAATCAATTCCTCTGAAATAATTTTAATTTCTCTGCATTTATCATGAAATAAATGCAGCAAAATTTGTCTCATTTGTCTCATATACACAGCAATTAGACATTTGTGAAAGTGCATTTATGAGATTTTCCAAATTTAATCCCAATATAAATAAATAATATCTAGGCATTACTGAACTGCGTATTTTCAAAACTGAAGCACCAAGATATTAGCTAACTCTACAGTTAACATTTAAACAATGTGTAGTAATATCCAGATGTATTTCTCTAATCTTTCTTCATAACATAATATTTTGTTCTGTGGTATTGACTTTTAAAACATCAGTGACTGCAGACAATTTATCTTGTACTGGGCCTTACTTCCTTTTTCTCAGGACAGTCGACAGTCACTTCTGCTCACTAAAAAGGTCCTGATTCCATTGGGAAATATCAGGAATAATTAAGAATATTATTATGATAGAGAAGAAAGATAGAGATATAAATTCAGTGATAGAGAAGAATTCTATCATCTGAAAGATAAAACATAATGAAAATCATGTGACAGCTTACTTAGTAATTACAGTTGGATGTGACGTCAGTCAGAAGGGTAGTAATGATTGATTTTAATGGCAAGTAGCTGAGCATGCTAATTGATTTTAGAGATCAGTGACTTCACAAATGGCAAAGACTATTAATACACTGGAATCATAGCACTGATGAGATAGAGGATAAAAAGAGATTTTAATCCTTTCCATTCAGGTAAAATGCAGGGTTGTCTGGGTTGGAATACACTCTCAGATGAAACTTTCTAGGCATCATTTTTATTTCTTTCCTTTTATTTACAGGATCATAGAATGAGTTGGGTTGGAAGGGACCTTAAAGATCGTCTGGTTCTAACACCCCTGCCATAGGCAAGGATAAAGGCAAGTTCTCAAGGTTTATTAAAAATAAAGAAGATTTTGCTAAGAGTCCATAAACATTTAAAAAAAAAAAAAAAGGTAAGGAACAACAAAATAGAGTATGAGAACTTTTGATAACACACTGTATTTAAGGTTTCATGAAACCATAATTAAATGGAAATCATGATGAATTAGATTTTCACCCAGACTTATTGAAATCTTTCTAAAGTGGCTCCTCTAAAGAATATTAGTGTACCTTCTCCCTTCTGGTCAAGCAGATGGAAGAAAAACAAGTAGAATGCAAGTAAGAAAACCAGGGTGGAGAGAGGAAAAAAAAAAAATTAAGATAATGAAGAAGATTTTCAAGAAAAAGAATAAAAAGTGAACAATGTTTTCTAGGTTACCTTTTTTTCTCATCAACATAGTTTAGGTTTCTCTGTTGTTAATTTAAATATACTGGGGATCTTCTGATATTTATAAACTTTCTTTAGGAGAGGTCAGCGTCATTGCTTCAGTTTCATGATATTTTTCTATTTTCAAAAGACTACATGCATGTCATGTAGTGAATGACACTTAAAACTTCTATATTTTGTCTAATATTATATGTACAATAATTTTGAGTTTTCAGTAATTTGTGTACTTGTATATATGGCTGACTCCAACTCTGCCCTTTACCAGTGCCAGGAGAATATACCAGAAAATCACATGTATAAATCCATTAAGAAAAAATATGTGTATGCAGCTCTTTGTTTTAAGTTGTATACAAGACTGTTTGAGAATACATGAACATGAAAGCTTTTCACAGAGTTAGGACTCAATCTTATATTTTCCAACTCTCATATTATTACAAGTAATATATTTCACACACTGCATGAAGCAACAAATGACCATCAATTTGGGAATCAATATTCTTTAACAGAATTTGTGGTCACCTATATGCTTTTCTATCAGTTGAAGAAGATAAATTCTCCTTTTGCAATTAAACATTTTTATCTAGATTGCGAGTTTGCAGGAAATATTTTTCTAAATCAGACACTAGCTCATAAAGAATGAAGTAGAAGTTGGTTTCCCAGATTCAGGAGCCCCACAGACTAACCCTAAGATGTTGTGTTGTATAGCTGGTATCCACAAACAGCAGTCAGACTGTTTTGCAAGGCTGCAAACAGAATTTTTGTTTCCATGTAGGAAATCATCTGCTGTAGGCCAAGACTTGCTGAACGTGATATATTATGTTTAAGTTGGCACTGTTTGCATGCTTAGTAGGGAGCATTGGTGTGGCCAGTTCAGGCTAGCTTTAAGTAATCTATCAAACAAGCAGATGTGCGATAACAGCAGTCAAAGTTGCAATTTAAGATACCCGGGACTGTAATCTTCTGTTGTGGTTATTTTAGATAGAACCACTGGCGCCAGTGGAGATATGCCAACTTGAACCATAAAAGGACATGATCCCCAATTCCTGTGTATCAGTCCATCTATATGCATACAAAGCTAGGATTCCATAAATAGATATAAATTTTACATATTAGACCACTAGAGAAAGAACATTAAATTGAGATTTCAGAATTCTGAACTCATTAGGCCATAATATGAAACCCAATACCAGCTTTTGTCAATAATTAGTAAAATATATATTGTTGTCAACATGTATATGTGTATAATAGGTTTCTTCCACCAGTAAGTCTAGTAAAGCACTTAAATCAGCACATAGCATCCTGAGGTTGCAAGAACAGCTGTTAGAAGAGGTCAGAGCTTTCCCTGAATTGTATAAGGAGGCAGTGTGTGTTGTTACCCCTTGTCCTTTGTGACGAGTTCAAGTTCTAGGGAGATCTAAAAACCCTGAACCAGTATTGCTCATAGAAGTATTTTGGTACCTGCAGGAAGTTCTGGCTGTTGCCCTCTATGACACATCTTTGAAGAAACCATGTGTTGCTCCCAGACTGCTAATGTTCAGGTGTCAGGAAATACCCATTCTGGGAACAGGCTGTAATTGTAGTGTCATCTTTCCCAGAAAAGTTAGATATTTAGAAAAAGTTTTGTGTAAAGACTAGAGCATAATATTAGACAGGCATGCCCTCTACTCTAGGGAACCAAAAAATAAGCAAGATGGTAACTAAAAAGATATTAATGTAACTGACATTAGGGAGGAAACTTCAAAATCATGGCTGCTTTATAGTCTTCCCAATGGCCATGAATATGTTAGAAAATGCAGCTGGAAAAAGAATTTTCTCTTTCAGTTTTTTTTTTTTCCCCCCCCCACATTTTCATGGAAAGAGAAATAAGACAGAAATACCTCTAATCAAAGCAAAGAAAGAAAAATGGTGACCTTAGCAAGCAACAAAGGGACAGATTCTTGACTGGTATAAATCAGATGTCGAATGCCTGGCCTGGGGCATCCTGCATCATGTGAGAGAGCTTGCACTGTAGTACAGCTGTCTCCCTTATTCCCATTGCATTTGCATGCAGCCACAACTATAGTTATATAGGGTGTTTTATTCCAGATCCCAGGCTTTTGAGTGCTGAAGTCATACTGGGCAGAAGCAAACCTTGATTCATAAGGTTTTCTATGATAAAAATAGAATCAATTTTAAAGTGCAGTTGGACAAAGCAAAACTTTTTTCTACCTACAGCCAATATGACTATCGCTACCTGCCAGCACAGCACAAAGCATAGTAAAAGCAAAAAAAAAATCTATAGAAGTAGAAGGAAGCAAAAATCTTGTGCCAGAAACCTGCTCTTTTTTATTTATGTGATTTTATCTTCACAGCATACAACTATTTTTTTACACCATCTCATTTTGGATTGACTGCAGTAGTCTGAAAGAAACAATAATTGATTTCAATAATTAATTCCTGCTGACTAAAGTAAAGTTGCTGTTTATGTACTCTTCCTAAGGCCAAATGAAAAAAGAACTTCAAGTCAGGAATGCATAAACAGCAACATTACTTTAGGGAGCAGAAGTCCCCTAACATAGTGTTGATTTGGGAAAGGATTTTTCTTACCCCTAGGCTATAAGAATTGTATTTTACATTCTCTCATGCTGCCTCAGGATGACCCCAAGATTCTCTCAGATTTATAAAAGAAAGTAAACAAAGTGGTGATTTAGCAGTTTTGACAGCAGAGAAATAGCTACAGAATTTAAAAATGTAGTTTCTACCAAGTTGATAAAAAATTTTCCAAAATATTGAGATATGCTTCAATAATATGTTGAAGTACTGTAAAATTCAAGCAAGAACAGAAATGAAAATATTTTGTGAGGAATATTCTTTTATTTATTGCTTTTTGTCATGGGACTAGAATGGTCTTTCTACATTTGGTGGCCTTCTACAACAGGGTTACAGAATTGGTGGGTGAGGGAAGAGCAACTGACATCATCTGCCTGGACTTGCTCAAAGCATTTAACACTGTCCCACACAACATAACATCCTTGTCTCTAAATTGAAGAGGCATGAAACTGATGGATGGACCACTCAGTGGGTAAGGAATTAGCTAGATGGTCACACTCAAAGAGTTGCAGTCAACGACTCAATGTCCAGGTGTAGACCAGCGACAACTGGAGCTCCTCAGGGGTTGGTATTGGGACAGGTGCTGTTTGATAACATTGTTGGTGCCATGGACAGTGGGATTGTGTACACCCTCAACAAGTTTGCCGATGACACCAAGCTGTGTGGTGCAGTCAATGTGCTGGAGGGGAGGGATGACATCTGGAGGGACGTGGACAGGCTTGAGAGGTGGGCTTGTGAGAATCTCATGAATTTCGACAAGGCCAAATGCAAGGTCCTGCACCTAGGCTGGGGCGATCCTAAGCACAAATATAGGCTGGGTGGGGAATGGAATGAGAGCAGGCCTGATGAGAAGGACTTGAATATTAGCTGATAAGAAGCTCAACATGAGCCATCAATGTGCTCTAGCAGCCCAAAAAGCCAACCTTATTCTGGGCTGCATCAAAATAAGTGTAGCCAGCAAGTCGACAGAGGTGATTCTTCCCCTCTACTGTGCTCTTGTGAGACCCTACCTGGAGTACTGAGTTCCAACTCTGGTGTCCTCAATATAAGAAGGGCATGGAAGTATTAAAGAGAGTCCAGAGGATGGCCACAAGTATGATCAAAGGGCTGGAGCACCTCTCCTATGAAGAGAAGATGAGAGGGTTGGGGTTGTTCAGCCTGGAGAAGAGAACGCTTAGGAGAGAACTTATAGCTGCATTCTAGTACCTAAAGGGAGCTTACAGAAAAGCTGGGGAGGGAAATTTTACAGGGCAGTGACAGGACAAAAAGTAATGGCTTTAAACTGAAAAAGAATAGATTTAGATTAGTTATTCAGATCTTCACTATGAGGGTGATGAAGCACTGGGACAGGTTGCCCAGAGAAGTTGTGGATGCCCCATCCCTGAAAGTGTTCAAGGCCACGTTTGGTAGAGCTTTGAGCAACCTGGTCTAGGAGAAGGTGTCCCTGCCCATGGCAGGGTGTCTGGAGCTAGATAATCTTTAAGGTTCCTTCCAAACCAATCCATTCTATGATTCTATATTGTTATCTCAGCAGATAAAGTAGAGAACAGAATAACTTTCCATGATAAATGTTGTACCTTCTTTTTTGAAGTTTTCCATGGTAATCGTTCTGATACCTATTGTGTATGGCCTACCATAGCTCTATCAAGCAAAACTCTCTCTTTTTTTAAAAAAGATTATGTTGTTTTTATATGACCACTGGATGCACCCAGTCTCTGCCAAACTCTTTTCAGTGGCTAGCACATTTCATAACAAAATAATTTTGCTATCACATGCCCAGCTTATTTTTATCTTGACTGTATTGCAGTCCATGTTTTCCACTTATCTGGAATTTATTGCTTAAATCTGTTGTAATCTCAAACTTATGTTATTAATGTTACACCTATAAAAATCTTATAAATACAAAGTGATCCCTTATTATTCACATATATTCTCCATTATTTCCACGCAGGTACAGAGCTTGACCTTGTGTGACTCCACTGGTCCCTTGGTGAGGAGGTTCCTGCTGTATAGATCAGACTAAAAGGAAAACTAGACCAGATGTTTTTACTATTAGATAGATTAGCCCAAAGCCAAAATTAGGAAAACATACTCGATCTGATTTACTATCAGTCTATGATCTGTTGCTGCACAGGGAGCAATGGATAGTACAGCAGAGGCAAATGGCAATTTATTAATGTGGGCATGGGAGTTCCATACCCTCACCCCTGACTGCTCTAAAAATGCTGAACGGAGGGCCCCAGTCTGGTGATGAAAGCTTCTTTTTTGACAGTAAAAGCTGAGTAAAAACAACATGAAAGCATTTTTAAAAAGGTGTATGAGAAAGTACTGACGGAAATACTTATACGCACAGAAATTGCTTTTCTACATATACATAAACAATATAATTTCAAACTTTGTATTGAGCATTTCCTTGAAAAGATAAATTTTCCTGAGATATTTTGGTGACCCACCACACTGTAATATGTACATAATTCTGTTCTTAGTTAACAAGACCCTTTTTTTGCATTAAATTTGATCAGAAATTTGGAAAAAAACATAAACCTTGCATTAAGTGTTTGCTTTTTGTCATAAGTAAGTTACAGCATGAAAAGTTCATGGTCTGAGGCAAGCCACTGAAAAGTTTCAGGAATATAGGAGACTTTGTCATGTGCTTATTAAAAAATTCTTACATTCATGTAGCAACTGCTATAAGAGACTCTCAGGGTGTTTTCATAAATCTTAATCAAGCTTCCCGGAACCCTGTGAGCTAGGTAAAGATGGTTATTGGAGTTGTTTAAAGTTTTTCAGCCAAATATTTTATTCACCAGAAATGTAGATTCAGGTGGACTTACACTGTTTGTGGATTCAAGCTTAGTTTATATAATTGCTTGCACTGAAAACTCTGTCTGTGTGAGTGACTGTGTATGTGGGACAGTTTTCAAAAAAGTTGGGATTTAAAGGGAAATATACAAAATTAAATGAAACTGTCATTAGTTTTGAACAAAATGGATCTGGGGAATTTTTATGACATCAGGGATATAATAAGAAAAGTAAATGGCTGTAAAGGATTATTTTAATTGTTCAATCTGAAGAGTGAAGTAAAAAAAAAAAAGTGTTATAATCATCATCTCTGCTTTATGTATAAGTGAATTGAAGCCTTACATGTGATTATCTAGCATGGCCAAAAGCAGGAGCAAAGCCGAGGATGAAATTGAGTTTGCTGTTAGCAGTCTGCTGGCTGGTTTCCTGGGTGGTTTCCTATTGCCTCAGAAAATACTACATCCTTCACAGTTTCAAGTACTGGGTCCTGAATATTTAGCATTTTGTTTTCGTTTAGGGCACAACAATATGAAAATCATTTTCTGTTTGTGTTAGGTAAGTGCTGCATCATGTCTCTGATTACAGCAACGGCAGGACTTGTCCATCCCAGGCAAATAACTGCTTTATTAATCATTCCTCCAGTATGAAGGTAGCGCAGACCTATTTATACTCTAGCCAGGCAATCTTATTTCTCTGGTATCTGGGTTAAATACTTGGTTATAGTAAGGGTTGCCAGGTAGCACCAATACAAGTACTGCAAGGTAACTTCAAAATGTACACTGCAGGACTCTGCAGCTGGTGTTTAAATTTTGTTCTAGAACAGATGGGAAATACTCTCTCAGGAGTACATGTTCACTTCTGAAAGTATGCTAAGCATTCCTAAATACCACTTCTGCTGGGACCCTGCTTTACAGAAAAAAAAAAATATATATATATATATATAAAATAAAATAAGGAGGGTTTTGCTCTGCAGTTAGATCTCCAGTTTGTGGTCATCTGCATATACACTCCTGCATATTTGAAGCAGTTCAAGCAATGTGTGTACTGCTGTGCTCTGAATGGTGTGCTCTTACATACAGCCTTGCTGGTCTTGGTGAAGCAAGGAGTCTCCAAAGCAGTGGAGCAGTCACCACGTCTATCCTGGCAAGCTGTCAGTTTTAAACCACTTGTAAATAATCCATTTCTTGTACATTATATAAAATATGTTATTGCTTGTCTTTTGAGACATGGTTCCACTGGAAAGGGAGAAGAGTTAGCTTTGGAGGGAATTATGGCAAGAAAGAAGCCGGTGAATCAGTTTTCTGTTTGCCTGCATCAGTATTCCTCACATATTCTCTGTCCCACCAAACCTGCAAACTAGCAGCAATAACACGGTGACTGCCAACTTGTTAACTCTCACCTAATCTATCCCTGGGCCTCTTCATCCACTTTTTATCACACCTCACCTTGTTCTGTTTATAATCAGGTTCACTGCAAAATATGACGTCTGTTACATCTCTATGACAAGATCATGTCCAAATATTTAATCTAAGATAAATATGCACATTTATGAGCATGCATAAATGCAACATGCAATCTTGCTGCAACACAATTTGCAGTGAGAACATACCACATCTGGTTAAATCTAAGGAATTTAAGTAATCATAAAAATTAGATGTTAGCAATATATTAGCATAAGTATTAGAAATATTCTTGTCATTCGAAAAGCTGCGGTGAAAAACATTTCAGAAACACAGGTTAGCACGTTGGAGGCTTAAGAAGTCAGAGAGGCTACTTAAGAAGATGCTGTCAGTTCACTGAAAATGAACTAATGCATTTTCTTCCTGAGCAAACTGACTGTTTTCTGGTATCACTGCCTCCATCTACTACTCTGCAACCTTGTCTCTGTACAACTTTCAAAGTTTAAACAAGAATCAGACAGAGAACCAGAAAGGGTTTTTCTGCTGTTTGTGCTGGCTGTTGGTATTTTAAGTGAAGATTCCAGCCGGTATTCCACAACAGAGAGGCTCAAATTAAGGAGATTTGCTGACTGTTAAAGTTGCATTTCCACATCAGAAGGAGCAGCAGTGTGACACGCTCTGCATCACAGCAGTGCTGTTTTGGCCAAGCTCCAAGTGAGCGAGAGCTGACTTAGATCTCAGTGGGTGGTGACTATTACACATTTTGGGGAGGCTATTTAAAACGGGCATGTGAACTAGTTCTATCAGAGAGGAAAAAGTACAGGTAGTAAAGTCGCCCTGTGACATCTGCTCTCCTGCTGTGGGTTAACACACAGAAATGGAGCTATGTGAAGCACGGAGCCATTCACAAGAGGGAAATCAAACACAACAAATTGGAGATAATTTGATGTTGTTAAAATCAGAACTGTCACACCAAGAATTCCTATGAAGTAGGAGCTGTAAAGGGCTTCTGCTGTGACTAAGCACTTGGCAAAACAATAAGATCACTGCAGACCATGCCAGAATGGTTATTTCTACCCTTTAAATAGATTGAAGTTATTGAGTAAGCATTTTAGGAGACAGTCCTGAAAATTATGACCTTTTTTTTTTTTTTTTGGTAAATGAATGTCTACAAGCCAAATTTGCCTTAGATTTACATTTTCTTTAGCAGACTAAAGTTTGACAAGACTAGGAGAAGGTGAATATTTTTAAAATACAAACAAGTTTATCATTGTATAATGTTTGGACTCATCTTCAAGTACAAGCCCTCTCTACTGCTAAGAGCAAGATACAGGGACTGTGATAGAACTGGTGCTTCACTGATGTTGGTCAAAATCAAACTTATTTCTTAAGCCAGTTGACATAAAATATTTAAAAATACACAAAACACTTCAAATGAAGAGACAAAATTATTGGTTTTAGTATGTTGGCCTGAGGAATTCCATGTTCACTAACACATACTCCCCATTTTATTGAAGTATGAAGTTATTATGAAGTAACCCTGTTAACTCAAATACTACTCAATAGTGGATCTGCACCAAGCAATAAATTCTTTAAGATAAACTATTGGGGATAGCTGATATCAATCCTTAAGCAGGAAATATTTTGTTATACTTTTACACTTTTCAACTAACAGCAGAAACACCATTTTCATATCAGTACATCCCAGAATCATAACATTATTAAATAAATAAAATTTTACCCAAGTTTTTCATAAAATCAGTGTTAAAATGAAACCAACTGAATTCTTTTATCTTAAAGGGATCTAATCTCAAGAACTTGAAGTGACAAGTGAAGCTTTTTGCATGTAAGAAATTGTGAGTAGTCAATTATGTTATTCTTCTAATGATTTCTCAGTAGTTTATTGGAATATGGTGAATTTCACATTTTTTAGCATTTTGATCATTTAAATGATATCATAACAGCAAAATATGATTGTTGTTGATTTTGTCATTTCTTTTAAAAAGAAAATTATTTTTACCTCCATGCATGACATTTGACATTTGACTGAACTCTCTCCAGGTTTCCTTCATTAAACACTGCATGAATATTCTACACTACACATACTGGTTGTCTGCTGTAATTAGTATTGGCTGTCATTTCAATAGAAAACATCAGCAGTTATCAATGATTCCTAATGCCATCTTAATTCTGATATGCTGCAAATACTAACGGCAGCCATCAATCACAGTTCTTGATGAAAATTCTTCATTTAATCTTAATAAAGAAAAAGTGAAATTATCTCTTGTTTAATGACTGCAAACCAAACTTCAGTCATGGATCAGTATGCCAAATTTTTGGTAGCAATGAAATAAATGATCCACTGATTACAAAGCAAGGGCTTGACAGGGATTTGGGTTGCAGTTATAGATGACTTATAGGTGTGTTTTTAAGGAATCAGGAAACAAGAAAGTTGATATTGAAAGAGAAAAAGCACAGATTTGGTCCTTACAGAAAGTTAGGAAAAGGAGAGTTACCTTTAGGTAAGTGTATTATCAATGAAGAATAAGGTGCTAAATAAATAAACTTTTTCTCAATGTTTGTTTATATTGTGTTCAGAAAAGGCAAATTTGCTGTGCATCTTTAACAAATAAATTGGACAGTAACCAAAAATATCTCAGTAGGCCTTGTCAGTGTATTCTTTTGTTGGAAATATAAACAATAGGAAACTGCTTGAATGTTTGCTAATCAGTTGAGTTTGAGAGTTTGAGACTACCAAAATATGCTATGTTGGATAATAGTCTGAAAAAAAAAAAAAAAAAAAAAGGGGTAGAAGCCCTACAGGAGTGACTGTTTCTAAACATCCTAAGTGAGAGTGAAATAAACAAAGTTGCAACCAACCATAAGATGACACAGCTCAGACTGAGGAAAGCAATCAAGCCTAGTACTAAAGTTTTATAATTCCACTCTTCTTGAGTAGGATCTGCTCTTTGGGATGAATTCTGCTGTGCAAAACTGGTACTCCAGCAAGAACAGCAAGTGTGTGAAAATTAGAAAATGCGTATGTGCATGTGAAAAGTTTCAAAAGAAAATTAGAAGATTGGAGAGATTCCAAAAACTTCAGACTCAAATTTTTCTGAGAAATACAGATGCGTTCTTTGACTTATTTTTGCATTTGTTTTGATTTATAGTGTCAGGTGAAAATATTTGAATTTAGAAAGATTTAATATAAAGACACTTTTTTTGCTCTGCACCAAAATGTTATTTGATTAGTCTTCAGTATATATGAAGGCTAGATTTTACATTTTTTATGTATCTAACACTTCATAAGGATTTCTACTGAAGTTGATGATAACGTCTTTAGTGTTCTAGATACACAAACTATTCATAGATCATTAAGTGCAACCAGTAATAACAATCATACTTTTGGAATTAAAAAATATACTTTACATTATCTGAAAAACACATGAAGAGTGTAAAATGGGGAAATTGTCTGCTTTTTCGAGTGGGACTAACAAAAAATAAAACCTCAAATTATACAGCCTGCCTTGCTGGTATCTTAATATTATTGTGTCGACAATAACACCACTCATACTAGCTAACCATATATACTGACATTGTACTTCTCTTGTGAGAATGAAATGGCCAAATATTTATACACATTACATTTTCTTTATATATTTGTGTTTTACCCGTTTTGAAAAATAGAATATAAACATTCTGTTAAAAAAATCTGTTCTCCCCATCATGTCACAGTCAAAGATTAAATCATTTTTGCCTTATTTGATATGGTATGTATATGCATGTATAAAATACGTTAAAGGTCTTTGTTTTACTGCATCATGAAATTAAAAAGCATGCAGTCTCTGTAATTACATTGTCCTTTGCCGTCTCTTTAAAAAAGAAAAAGACTGTGTTCAAAATTTCCCCCTGTTTTATTTGCACCCTATTAACAACTGTTACTAGAGCTTTAATTATGCCCCTGTGATTGCAGAGATGCGGCTGACTTGTGTCATTTTCCTCCCAGGGGATGCTTTATAATTACCAGCATCCATCGTGGCTGCCTGTAAGCTGATGCTTTTTTATTACCAGTTCAATAATCACTGCATCCTTGTGAACATCTGCTCTACAAGCCATGCATCGGAGGTCCCAGTGCCTGTCACTCGATGCTCCCTTGCTGTGGCGACCCTTTTGCCCTCACCTTCAGTTTATATCTAATTTGCTTAGCAGAAGCTTATCCAGATTGCCTCACAGGAACGCAATTAATGCTCCAGATTTGCAAACAAAGAAATTTTCTCCTTTTTTTTTCTTTTTTTGTCTTATTATCTTAATGTCATATCCTATAATTTGTATTCACAGCAGGGTGAATCAATGCAAATCCAGAGAAAAATATATTATTTGGTTGGTTATCTAGCTACATAATGAAAAGTACATAAGTGGTGAGGATTTTTTCTCCATGAACATCCATACAGAATTCTCAAATAAATTTTAAGGCTTCCTGCAAATATTTTCCTACATAAAATTTGTGGAAAGCAAGAAAATGTTTTCTATACAAAAATTATTCAATACAATTCAAAAGGCAGGAAATCTACCACTTTTATAACTACATTATTGTTTATGTTTATTTTTATATTTATACAGAAACACATTAAGTCTGAGTGAATGTCTTTTGGTGCATGAGGATTATTGTTAGTTGCAGATACGAGACATGCAGTGATATCCAAAGTGTTAGGAAATACCATCAGGTAACTTGTCTACTTGGCTCTGTCATTCAGAAGAGATGAAGCCTTTAAGCAATGCAGGCACCTGCCAATATTTATTTTTATATTAGCCTACATCATGATGCCTTCCACAGCCTGGCAATGCAAAACAGGCCTCCAAATGAAGTGTAGTGAACAATTCATAGTACAGAATCAGTAATGTTAATGTTACTTTCTAAATGCTACTGTAATTCATACATGACCCTGATTAAAAATGTTCATTTAACTTAGAAAATTGTTAGAGTAGTGAACACTGGTACTATGTCTCAGAAGGAAGGATGCCAGAAAATTATTGAGTATTGTGCATCCATTTTGATAAGCAATAAAGTACTAACTGGAAGCATATACTTTTTATTTGTGGACAGTTTATAGTTTCTGGTATTTTCTGCCTTATTTCTTGTTGATTAGAACTACATCACATAATAATAATTGCTTGCAACATATATATTATTTGCTATGTTTCTATAGCAATACTTTAGATTCAAAATTATTCAAAGTTTTGAAAACAGCCTTCAAGGTGCTTATTAAAAATCCTGTGGACCAGTTCAAATTACTATAGTTATAATTGTTGTGCCTATGATGGGCCTGAAGTACCATCACAAAAGAGTTTTTGCTTGGGAGAATGTGGTTATATGGCCATAATTCTTGAAACTGCATGGAAGCTTAGTGGGATTTGAAATCAAGGGTGGGTCACGGAGGCATCTGTGTGCACTTGAAGGAAAACACTACCTCGTAACATCCATCCAAACCCTGTGTTACATTCCCTGTCTATGCATGTGTCAAGCTTTTTTACAGCTATTTTGTTAAAGGACTGTCCAGACTGGTAGTGGATAAGGGAGAGAAATTAAATTTGAATTACTTGTCTGGATGCCTCCCTCCACCTCCAACCACGCCCCCCCACCCAAAAAAAAAAAAAAAAGAATAAATTATTGGTGTGGGATAGTTTACATTTAAGTCTACATACTTCATGGTCAATATGATGGGCCTCATTAACAATTAATGGCCAGGATATTGTAATGTACTCTGATCAGAGGTCAAAGGGCTCTTCAGTATAAATAGAGACTATCCCATTCTCTCTCTAAGTCTTCTCCTAAGAGCAAAAGGGAGGAAGAGTCCAGCTGCTTCCCCAGTACCGCCAGACTTTTAAAAGTTACTCTAGTAAGACAGCAGTCTTCTCATAAAACACAGCAAGGGGACAGCCAAGATTTGAATCAAGCCTTGCATCTCTAGCAGAAATATCTAGAAGGGTGCAGCAAACCTATACCAAACATAAATATATATATATAAAAAGCATACACCAAACCACTATAATACAAACATATCTTTAGAGATGGCACCCCTCTTGCCAAAGCCTACTCTTGCCCATGGTCTGCCTGCCTGGTGGAGCCTCAGTGAAATCTGAACTCAGGAGAGGCTCCTGCTTTGCAGGGAGAACTGGAGAGCACACCAAAGCAGCACTAGCACAGAGAGGCATTGCAGCATCACTTACTGCCCTCCTTGAGCTGGAAGAGAGGCTACGGGGCTGTGGCTCACTCACTGGAGGCACACCCTCATGTCCGTCACCAAATCTGAAAATACAGTCTTGCTAACAGGTCATGCAGCTGCTACAGCTGTCATCTTTGACAGGTAAATCTGCCTTTGACTTTAGCAGGTGCTCATCCTCCCATTCTCTCCAATATTCTCAAAAGTGAAAGTGATGTACCCAAAAAAGATGCTCTTAAAGAAACAGTGTCCTGTTCTGCCTTGTGCTGAGGCAGACAAGTTCAAAGCACCTCTCCTTCTTTGAGCTGTATTGCACTGCTCAGCTGAAACTTTATAGCCTTTTGGGTTAAACAAAGCGGAGAAAAAATGATTTCATTAACTTATTTATTGAAAGACCTTGTCTGTATGACATTTAACACTTTTTATAGACTGTAAAGTACAGAGTTTAGTCAGCTAGTTACAATACTTGAATGGTTTTTCATTCTCTGTTCTCCAGGATGAAACATCCTCCAGCATTTCAATGGCATCTGCAGATGCCACCATCAGTACCTCTATTGTAGAATATGGATTATTTTTTGTGTTTTGTTGTAGTGGTGGTTGTTTTTAAATTTAATGCCCTTTTCTCTTCCATAGGGTTCTTAAAATTAGATTGCTCTTGCATAATCTTGCCTTTGTGAAAGATGTGTGACATGGTTAAAAGGGATTTATCTTTCTCAGACCAGAAGTTTTTTTTAAAGATCTGATTTTTTTTTTCCTTTGTCTTCATATTGTTTGGACACTTCAAACAGTACAGTTATTTTCTATCTTTTAATCTATCCTCCTATACTGAGCTGTTTTTAACATGACTGTAATTTATATTTTTAGAATTCATGTACATGAGGCCAGTTTTTCAGAAGACATAAATCCCATTGAAATCAGTTGAACTGAAGAAATATATGGTGGTCATCTAAACTGTTTTTAAAGAAAATTACTAGATTTGTTAATTCATCTTTTACCATTAGAACTAAGAAATTGGAGAATATTCCAGACAAGAATCAAATTTCATAGCACAATAAGGAACTAATAGATCTCAGAGAGTCATGAAGTGTGATTTATCTCACAGCAATTTTAATGTAACTGAATACCAATCCTTAACAATCGGAGTCATATAAGCTTTTAAGTATCATTTTAATATCAAAGACTGGCTAGCAAAACAAAATTTACTTTGGTCACTTACAAATATAAGTCAATTCATTACACTTAAAATAGCTTTATGAGATCTAGTGGACAACATATAACAAAAATGAGAAATCTCTGAGTTCTAATTGCTATTTTGATATTTATTTTATATAGTTGTTCTTAGGCAAGTTACTCAAATTTCCTATGTTGCACTTTTTCTACCCATAAAAATAGTATAAGTGCCCATACAACTTATGTCTTTCAGATGTTGTGATAATCAGTAAAAGTTTGTCCAGCTTTTAATATTGTCACCTTGAAAATCTTAGTATATAAGTTTCCACTTATTCTGTTTTATTATGTTTTATGTTTAGATAGCAGTGTAGAATATGATAAACTTATTCTCAGAAAATGGTATTATACAAATAGCTATTAGTAAATAGCTAAGCAATACTCTATAGGTGGATTTTGGAAGCACTGGTCTGGTACATATACTGAATATAACTTATTTATAATGCTTGGTCCTGCTTCTTCCAATCTGAATATATGTGAATTATTTGTAAAGCAATGTCATCAGGCTTACAAAACAGATATGCCACATACTTACAGAAGCTTGATTTACATAAATAATTGCTTTAATAGTTTATTGAAGTTATTTGAAGATTAAACTGCTATTTTTTTTATGGGATATATGGTAGATAAGTGCTGTTTGAAGTATCAAAATGATTGGAAAATAGTAACACAGTGATGCACATACACGTACATGCTAAAATAGCATGCATAACAGCATGAGGTGTAACAGAAAATTAACGTGTATATGACGGTACAAGATTTAATTTCAGAAAGGTATTAGGTTTTTTAACTGTAGGTATATTTCAGTAATGGAACCAGAGAGGTTGTCTGAGAAGACCTATAATATCATAAAAGTATTCAATAGTAAGACCATGTCTCTGCCCATGGCTAGAGGGTTGGAACTAGCCGATTTTTAAGGTTAAGGTTTGCAACCCAAACCATTCTATGATTCTATGGTAGTAAAGATCATTGAAGACATTAATCAGCAGTCATCCATCTACTGACTCAGATGTGCTTTTGATCAGGTCTTTAGATATTTCTCTTTGCTTTCTTGTATTTTGTACATGTAATTATTTGCTGCTGCCTTTACTTTTACTATTTACTATTTACTATTTACTATTTACTATTTACTATTTACTATTTAATTTTATTTAGTCTTTCTTTAGATTAATTATTTCGCTTCATGATATATGTAAAGTCAAACTTTTACCTGAAAATGCAGTAGGGAAGAAAAATACAAAACAGTACATTGTAGCTTTTCTTCTTCAGTCTGCACTGCATACCTCCTGTCCTAAATTGTACAATATTTTGTAGTTAAATTTCTGTTGCAATATATCTTAAAAGCGGTGAAATTGGTCAAAGAGTCTCTATAGCTGCAGCAACCCATGCAGAATTGATTGCCCATGGAAGTTGATGAGAATTCTTCCAGCTGTTCAGAACACCCTTAATTAGGTACCAAGAACCAGACCAATAAAGGTGTTTATATGGCAGATTCTGAGGACACGTGTAAGTTAGGTTCTGTAACAATTTATAAAGTTAAAAACTCAGATGTGAGAAATCAGTTGTATGAACATATAAAACATCCTCAATAAGAAGCTCTTTTATGTTAAAGCACCAACACCATAAAAACCAAAATCACTTACAATAAATCAATTAAAAACCAAACACTCTGATGACATGTTACAGAACTGGAACAGAGGAAACATATAATGTGTCTTTTTTAAAAAATAAAAGATGATTTGGGGGGAGAAAGGGAAGCATTCTGAAAAGCAGAGCTGAATTATGGCAATGCCCTAGCTGGAACTTGGGAAACAAGCAAATTACATTTTCTGGAAAAAAAAATAGACATCAATCTATCCAGTTTTTAGTGAGAGAAGTGTGTAAAGTTTACCTTCATATTTTCACTGCCCTTTTTATTAATTCTGTTTTCCCCCTCTCCCCACCTGCCCAAAGAAAGAAAGAAAGAGAGAAAGAAAGAGAAGGAGAGAAGGAGAGAGGGAGGGAGGGAGGGAGGAAGGAAGGAAGGAAGGAAGGAAGGAAGGAAGGAAGGAAGGAAGGAAGGAAGGAAGGAAGGAAATAAATCTAGGAGTTCTAAAACTATTTAGATATATTGGAAGCAGAAGTCTAAGTCTTGACCAAGCTGGCTCAGGTAATCAGCTTTCAAAAGTGGATACACCAAGTGCAATGGCAAATTCAATGTGTAAAATTGAATTAAGGCATTATAAATGCAATTCAATTTTTTCAATGTGGACACCATTTTATATGAGAAAAAAGTAGCTGCCTGGAAACTCAAGAAAAACAACTCTCCTGTTGTTTTCCTCAGACTCTTGTATGAAAAAAGAAAATGTCCTGCCTGAGCAGGGATGATTCATTTTGAACAGTGCTAGATACGATGGGATTTTTGTATAATTTGCCAAACATTTTGAAGTAACAGGCAGCATATAAAACTAAATGAAAGACTTTGTTTCTTAGAAAAGCAACCACAAAGCTTATACTGTCTCTTTTTATTATTTACTTTCAAAGATTTTTTTAAGTATGTGTAGATTGATAAAATTTGTATACCCACGTATTTGATAGTATTTTTAAAGGAGTTAAGTCCTATCAAGTTAAGTCCCTTTTTCTAGGTACCTGCTGTTTATAGGGTTCTTGGATTTTGTTTCTTTAGCTGTTATATCAAGAATTAGTTTTGTCCTAAATTAATCAAAGATAATTAAAATGAGATATATTCGTGGTCTATTACTTTCATATCAATACTTAGGTGCCAGGTCTATTATTGTCCCAGGTATACATATATGAACCTATTGAATCTTGCTTCTGCTGTTTAACAAATGTGTTCATGCCCTTGATCCAGCCCTCTGGGAGCAGAAGAACCCTACCGGTCCCTCTGAATCTTCTCAGGTTTTAAAGACATCACACTTAGCAGCACCACCTAGCCACTCTTCCTACCCCGAAATCATTACACACAGATGGGAAACAAATATTTCAAAACACCCTTCACTCCATTGTTCTTGTATATTATGTTCTACAGAGCAATAATATCATTTTTTCCCTTTCTGTAAAAATACAATTTTCTGAGCATTCCCTTTCCTCAAAGCACCCAGGATTAGCAGCCCCCCAAATAAGAGCTGTAGAGCCCTGATTCAAAGACAGTTTCTGCTACCTAACCAAAACATCTTAATAAAGAAGTGTTCAAGAAGTGGAATGCTAAATGTATTCCTTATGTACAGAGAAGTGCAGGTGAAGAAAATTCTAGTTCAAAGCCTGTTTATACACCTGTTTGTAATGTGGGTAGGTTGCCCTTAAACAATCATTCCTCATTCATATACTCAATGAAAGAACCTCAGCAGACTCTCACATATCATTTAAGAGAGATAAAATGTTAAGCTTTGAACTAAAAGCTCTATTCTGTATGCTTATTGAAACTTCACAGAACCACTTAGGTTTTGAAGAAAAAACTAACAACCTCATGAGAAGAGATTACTGTTTCTCATTTCTGCTGAGACATATCTTCAGTCACTTCTGTTTGAGTTCCTAGTAGCGGTACAGGTGTCTTTTTTATTTTAGTTTGGGTGGTTTTTATCTTATTGAAACCTGTTTGCACCACTCCTAACGATATCTGTCTGTGGCATATAAATTACAACCAGGTAGAATCACACCTGCTAAATAATAACCATTAACAAAAGAATAACAATGAAGGGTGATGAATTTTAGGAATAAAGATGTAGCTGTTACTTGATGCTTCTCTGTTCCCGGTACTACCAAGAACTATGAAGTAGATAGCTGCATTATTATGATCATTCAGCATCAACCTGTCTAATTTTTTGGCAGTATGCAGCAGCCTCTCTTTCTTTTGTGAAGACCTAAGATATAAGATAATTGGAGGAAAAGATTGATTCTTACATAGCAAATCCAAAATCAGCACTTTTTGTCCAGATCCTTATTGTAACAGATATATCTGAATTTTACAACAGATTTTAAAATTTATCTGGGAGTGACTAATTATAGCTGTCTTTTTGTAGGTGGTGGTTTGTGGCGTTTTTAATTTTTTTTATTCAGTCTTTCTTGATAACATGTAAAGGTCCAGCCAAGCTAGATCTTTTGAGTCAACATTGATAGAAAGGTTCTGATCAAATTCAGTGAATCCTTATTCAGGCTCTAGATGCAGACAGAGAGGAGCTTTACAGTAATTACACCCTGTCTAAAGCCCAGTAGGTCTCCTGATGACTGTGCATTCCCCATCTGCAACACAGTGCCTTGCCTCTCTCTGCTGCTGTACAATGATGTCCTTGCAGCAAGCTCTTCCCCTTCTTCTACATGTTCGTTCACCTACTGAAAACTGCAGCCAATTCTAATATTGCAAAAATGCTTATTTAATCACCAAAACAAGCAATAAATACAAAGTAAATTCTAGAAATCACCTGGCATCTCAAAACAAAGGGTCTTAAGGTTTCTTTTTCTACTATGATGTTGCAGAACAGGACTGTGTCACCTTTTAGGTAAGCACTATACAAACCAGATTGGGAGTATAAAATCTATGTCAGTGGTAAGAAAACCCAGACAGTGCTCAGTTGCTACCAATGTCAAAAAATCTGCCTATTGCTTTATAGTCATCATTCCTATATTTTTAATAGGCAGCATTAAAAAAATATGCATTTTTGGAATTATGTTATTAGGCTGCATATTTGCAAATTGAAAACCTGGCAGAAAGATCAAACACCTGGCCATCAGTACAGAGAAAAACTGCTAACTCTTTTTCTGCTGGTCATGTCTTTTTATTGCTCTTTGTTTAGCTTACAACTAAAATCAACAGATGGTAGGAATACTTTTCATTTGTTTGCTGATACAAATGTATTTTATTAGATTTGCCTATGAGTTGAGACAATTCAAAAAATGTTTCTCAAAGGAACCGTAGACTTTATTCTATGCTTTTTATATATATAGGATTATGTATACAAACACGGGATAGCTTTTGCCTAAAACAGCAGTGCTCAGCTTTTATGTTCTCTACTCAGAACTGTAGCATCTTATGGTTTAGAACAAACATAACTTGAAGTATGCCATGCTACACTTTCAGCAGCATTGAAATGCTTTTATCATTAACAGACTCTGAGGATGTTTTCACATTGATTTGTCTCATTTTTTCTGTGTCCTTTTTCTGATTGACAAACTGCTGAGGGAAAACAGTACTGTAAATCTATAATCAAAGTTTGCGATATAAAATAGGCAGTGGATTTTAGAAACACCTTCTGGCCTTACAAATATATTGAATTTAAACACTGCATTTACAAAAATAGCCTACTAAAATACATCATAATTGTTACCAGTTGGAATTAAACAGACCCAGTCCCATACCAAACTTAGCAAAGCTGTATGAAATTAAATTAAGATTTTACATTGAAAATTAAGGACAGTCCTGGAAAATGGGGAAAATGAATAATTTGCCTTGTGTTTTTCCTGAACAACCCAAATTCCTCAATCAGAGTAAGTTAATGGCTTTTGATAATTAAGTCATTGTCAACCACCCAAGAAGAATGAGTGTAAAGTAGCTTACATACAAATGTTCTCCTACATCTTTCTCTTCACACTTGCAGAAACATTGGAATATGAAGCTGTATCAACTACATATTTGTATAACATAAAAATATTTCATTTTATAACAGTAGTGATTGATACGATAGTACTGTTTTTTAAACCTCCAGATCAATGGGGTGTCCTATCTTCTCTGATCCAGAAATATACACAATGCCACCAGCATGCAGAGACCCTTTCTCATGTAGTACTAAGCACTGAGTAAGACAAAAGAATGATATTACCTACAAATTGTATATTTATACACAGAAGTAGTAGGACATACTGCACTGTAAACATAATCAGAGATACCAATTACCGTAGAGTTTGCAATAGTTTTGGAACTTTTAGAACTTAGTAGAGACTTCTAGGAAAAAATCTGTTAAGGAAGAGATTTTGTCACCAGAGGGATATTTATGCAATTTATATAATATACTAGGTTTTAATATTGTTGCAACATTACACTATAATTGTTTATGTACTTGGTCCAATATATATTTAGATGGTATAATAAAGTTTTCATATAACTGCACTGCAAATATAAATATATTACGTATTTGTATTTTTCTTGAAAACTGGAAACAAAATTAAATGGATTTTTAATGCAGGGGAATTTCTGCACACCAGAGAGCTGTTTCTAAACAGGAAAGTCACAGTGGTGGGGGAAAAGGCCGAAGATTTCCAGACACATTGTTCTCTTTCAGGAATAGACTAGTTTAAAAAATTCCTTTGAAAGAAAAGGAAGTTACGTAGCCCAGTAGGGAATACGAGGTCACAGTGGATGATAAAGACTGAAGATTTGCTAAACAGCATTTTGGCATTTTCTGGTTCTATGGACCTGGACAAATTCCAACTCATGTAATTACATTGTTACTTATTCTCCTGCACTTTCAATTACTTTCATCATTCTTATTTCACATTCTGCCCAGAAATACTGAAGATTTCTGTATTAACGGGACCTATGTTCTAAATAGAGCTAATGACATTTCTTAATCCAGAATGCTTGTCTGAAGTCCATATTCATGCAACCTAAAATTAGTCTCATTTTTGCCAAATTACTTGCAAAAGAAATGTAATCTAAGAAGAAATATGACTTAAACAATTCTTTTCTTGTTAAATTAAACATTGTGTTTGACTCATGGTGATTCCTTTTCAATTTTATGGTCCACTGAAGTTTTTGTGATGAGCATATTTGGTATTAGTGATGAATCAGTTATCTAAATCAATGGAATTTCAATCTAGATATTATTTCACTATGAATTAAGTAATGAAATATTCTCAATGGATTATTTGCAACTTTATTGCACCAGAGGTAATACCCAACAAGGGCCTGGGACTTAATCTGGAAGGTGGACAGCTGGCCCTTGCAGTCCAGCTGAAATGTGGGACAATTCTCCTGAACTCATGGTGCTGATGGAGGGCTGAAACCTAGTCTCCTGACACATTATTACCTAAATAAAGCCTAAATGGTGAACTGGAGTTACCTACATGGCCTCAGCTCTAAGCATATATAATCCTATGAATGTAAATGGCAAAGTATCACTCAGCTTTGGAAAATCAAAGATTTTCTCTATCTTGTTGAGAAACAAGATATGATGGCTGCAGCACCATGGCCTGATAGCAATGAAAGCAGTGGGATTGTAAGGGTGTGCAATCAGCGGACACCCAGCCTTCTGCTTCTGGAGGCCTTGATTTAATTGCTGATTTTGGTCAGAAGTGAAATTGAACTGCCAGTCTGTGGCGTAATGACTGTTTTGCCACACCAGTCCAAAGAAGATCAGGCCCACACTAACAACACAGTTTATGTGCTTTTAAAATAATTCTGTACTATAGCAGCTTTATAGCACAGATTTCATCTAAAATATATACAGAAAGCAACTCAGTAAATATTCCTTTCTCTTTTAAATGCTTCTAAGAAAGTCAACGTTGTAAAAACTGAAAAAAAAATATATTGCGAATGTCAGAACTTATTTTCTATGTCTGGTGAGAGCAAAAAAAAATTGGACACAGAGAGGAATTTGAAACATTTTCTCTGCAACCTAAGGCACTACTAATCTATATTTGTATAATGTTCTCTGATCCGATCTCAATAAGCAGATACAGTACAATAAGTGGCAGAGAAAAAGACAAATCATAGAACATACCTTAAGATGTTGCTCAGTATGTCTTCTTTGAAAGCAAGCAGCACTTTTATTCAGAGCATTTTGAATTGCTATGCTTATCTATTGTTACTAAGATGGTTCCGCCTTAGTAATGCCTGTGAGCCTGAGTTCAGTAGTCCAGAGATGACTATACTGATTTGCAGGCAAGTATTCTAGTAATTCCCAAAGTTACAAACACAGAAGTTTCATACGGTATGCTGTAAATGTGGTTCAGTCCCCAAACTATATGCATTATCTTTATGTTACAGGAAAAGTTCATTTCTTTACAGTGAGGCATGGAACAACTATTTATTGTGTTGCTAATGCAATACACGTAGTTCAATTGATAAAAATCTGACTTCACAAAATATTCCAGAGAAAGAAGAAAATCAAAGTCAAATCCCCCATATTCCATTGAATCCCTACTTATTTCAGGAGATGATTTGTCTGTTAAAAGGCATATGCATAAGGATTTGCAAGATTTTTTGCTTATATCTTCCTTTATTGTCATTTGGAATATCTGTATATTTTTTTGACTCTCAGTCAAACAAACTGGACTGCATGTGAACAATTAGCTCTACATTTGCTGGAATTCATAAATACAATTACATAGTTTTAATGCAAAGAATGAGAGTTAGTACATATCAGAACCTTCATGTTTTAGCAGCAAATACACTCCATGTGTGATCTCTATGATCTAATGCTATTTTCTCACTATTAGATATGCCATGTCACCAGATCCAAAATACATTAGAATGTAACCACAACAGACAAATACATCAAACATATATCCTTAAAAAAAAATGATTTTGATTGGAAGAATCCTAAGTAAAAGCATGAGTAATTCAAAAGTTTTGAAGAAGTTACTGTTAAAAAAGATTCTTTGTTCACTTTAAACCATGAGAGATTATTTGTAGCATACATACTTCCAGAAAGGATATTTTCCTCTTGATTCTGTATTTCAGTTATCTTACCGACCACATCAGTTCACTTTCATTTTATAAACCATAGGACTAGTTAGGATAAAAGAAACCTCAGATTCTTACCAGATCAATATATCTTCTGTTCTCAGATTTACGCATTTCTGCTTTGACTTTATTTGCCAGCAGCAATAGAAACAACATATTTTAACAGTTGCTATTCCAGAAAGAACCAAGTAGTACAGTATTTTCATGCTTATCTCCAAAAGACTATAGTTTCTTCTAGCTAGTTTCTTCCAGCTAGATGTGTGGGTATAAAAATCTCCATGAACTTCTGAACCTTTCAAAGCTGGACTCAATGCTAGTCATATATCCCCAAATCACTAACATCTGCTCTGTTGTTATCTAAGCAATTTTTTTAAGGTTAAGCCAAGAACCCCTCTACCTGTTTTCTGGAAAATAAAATGGTAGGAATTGAAACCTAATTTGGAAACCTGCACATTCACAATGTGCACTTTTCCAAATGTTATCTCCTCCAAGGATTTGGATCTACAATGGGAAGCAAGCATTGGGTCTTTATGTATAGGTAATGCATGAGATCTGAAAATTTCCAGATATTTCCATATACAGTGTCTTCCTTCACAGCTTGCAGGAAAAACAGGCTCATGTTTTGCTGTAATATGCCAAGAGATACGCTTTTAAGAAACATTTTTGATGCCATTAGTATTTTCACCAAAGCATGTTTGTCTGAAAACAACCAGCCAACTGTACCCACTTCATCATCCCTGGTACTCTGTCCCAATTCATTCGGTACTGACTGCTAACTGTCTCCTCTGTTGATGACTGCTCAGGACAAATTTTCTGAGACATAACAGCTGCCAAAAGTCAGTTTAGTGTCTGACAGAAAGTTTATCATAAAAGCATAATACGGTTTTCACTATGGCTGTATTCTTCATTTAAAAATGTGCACTTCGGGCACACACCTACCTACAGAGACACTACCTGGACTTTTTGTAGTGCAGAGGCTTCACACTGTATGCTGTCTGTACACGATAGAAACTCTGGCATTTGGGAAACCTATCATTAGTCTTATCAGCTATACTGAGAAAACATACCAAAGTTATGGTTTTCACAGTAATGTTACAATGCAATGTGTGTCATTTAAATTTTTCGGAGCATCGTCACTTGTTCTTTCTCCTGCAATAGCTTGAATCACTCAGTCTGAATGATATGTTGATTTCTTTTGACAAGAACTAGTCTGCCTTCTGAGCTTATGAGGAAGACAGCAAAAAAGTCTTGAGACCCTCAAAGTTAAACTGAGACTATACTGCAAAGTATTTACCAAGGACAAGAGGAGGCAGTACCCAATCTCTGACATCTATATTTCCTTGTGTGTGCTGAGTAGCCTGCATGGAAAGCACCACTAATCTTGAGGAGCAATTCAAGCATATCAATGAATGGCAACCAGATACAATGGAAAAACACCCGTAATAAAGAGTACTTCAATTGTACCTGAGGTGAATGATTCTGACTGAGGTCCATTTGGAGAGGTTTGTCTTCTCATTCTCACAATAAAATTATGTATAAAATGGAAGCCACATTATCATTAACATCTTTCAAATACTTTCAAATGTGCATTGGGTGCATCTTTTTCACAGATAGCCATGAACAGTATGTTTTATATTAGCGTGTATAGCCTTCAGACTTCTAGAACTACTATTGAAACAAATCTATTAGTTGTTTTCAGGCAAGGGTGATGGCTCACCTATCCTTGCATGTAGCAAAGTTTGTTTCAGAATTTACAGACACAAGCTTGCCCCACCAAAATAAATAAATAAATAAATAAATAAAACGTGTTTACAAATCCCGAATGGTTTCTTGTTCTTATGGCAGCACCAAACTGCCAAAACTCTATTTCCAGGGTTTCCATCTGTGAAGCCAATGGACAGAGGATAAATGAACACCCTGTAGCACTTTCAATCATTATTTTCATTGATTATGTCTAGGTTAAATAATGGGATGTATACCTATACCTATACAAAATGCAACTAATTGCATTGCATTTCCCTCAGCCCCTTAGAATATACAAGTATACCCAAGCACCTCAACACTGATAACCTATGTAAAATGCAATAGGAAAAACTGGCCTAAACAAACAAAATGTTGATCTGCCTTTTATTAATTTCATTTTTTATCTTCTTGTATACAGACGTTTGACAGCTGTGACATTCACGGGCAATGCATTTGAGAAAGAAGACATAAATATTCAGAGACATATTAGAATGCTGTTCAATGTAAGCACCTGTCTACTTAGTGTTGACAGAAAATCATTTACTTTGCTTTATGCATGTTCTCTCCAGAGACTACAGAGGTCCTATTTTATTTAAAGAGCTGGTCCCAACATCAGTACTAGCTCTTGAAAATGTAATATATACAGCTAATTATATTTATTAAGGAAACAATTTTGCTTTATATTTTCAATACTACTTACACAATTGTTTCAACCTCTACTTCAGAATCTCTTTCCCCTGGGGAACTGAAAGAGGAAAGGGAAAAGGGAATGAGGAGTAGAAAATGTATGACCTCATGATGACTTTATTTCTGACATCAGAAAGGATGATATAGAATGTACAATATCTTGAAAATAATAGATCAGAAAATATGCATAATCAAAAAGGGATCTCTGCCTAATCTTTCTTTCAATGTCCAGTGCTCAGATAAATAGTTCCACTAACTTTAAGAATTGACATAAATAGAGCCAATTTATGTAAAAGTTAGGTAAATGAGTCCTCAACAGCAGGGTGTTTCTACAAACTATCTAAATCACTATGAAATATGTTTTTTTCCACTTTTTGATAGTTTGCCAGAAGCCCACTGGAAACAAGAATCATCTTATGACTAGGATTGCTGCAGCTCTCAAAAAATCTGTCTTGAAAAATATGGAACTCATGAATTTTAAGCCTGAAAGATTATGAATTCCTTAGAAGGAAAGGAAAGGAAAGGAAAGGAAAGGAAAGGAAAGGAAAGGAAGGGAAGGGAAGGGAAGGGAAGGGAAGGGAAGGGAAGGGAAGGGAAGGGAAGGGAAGGGAAGGGAAGGGAAGGGAAGGGAAGGGAAGGGAAGGGAAGGGAAGGGAAGGGAAGGGAAGGAAGGGAAGGGAAGGGAAGGGAAGGGAAGGGAAGGGAAGGGAAGGGAAGGGAAGGGAAGGGAAGGGAAGGGAAGGGAAGGGAAGGGAAGGGAAGGGAAGGGAAGGGAAGGGAAGGGAAGGGAAGGGAAGGGAAGGGAAGGGAAGGGAAGGGAAGGGAAGGGAAGGGAAGGAAGGGAAGGGAAGGGAAGGGAAGGGAAGGGAAGGGAAGGGAAGGGAAGGGAAGGGAAGGGAAGGGAAGGGAAGGGAAGGAAGGGAAGGGAAGGGAAGGGAAGGGAAGGGAAGGGAAGGGAAGGGAAGGGAAGGGAAGGGAAGGGAAGGGAAGGGAAGGGAAGGGAAGGGAAGGGAAGGGAAGGGAAGGGAAGGGAAGGGAAGGGAAGGGAAGGGAAGGGAAGGGAAGGGAAGGGAAGGGAAGGGAAGGGAAGGGAAGGGAAGGGAAGGGAAGGGAAGGGAAGGGAAGGGAAGGGAAGGGAAGGGAAGGGAAGGGAAGAGGAAGGAAAGGAAAGGAAAGGAAAGGAAAGGAAAGGAAAGGAAAGGAAAGGAAAGGAAAGGAAAGGAAAGGAAAGGAAAGGAAAGGAAAGGAAAGGAAAGGAAAGGAAAGGAAAGGAAAGGAAAGGAAAGGAAAGGAAAGGAAAGGAAAGGAAAGGAAAGGAAAGGAAAGGAAAGGAAAGGAAAGGAAAGGAAAGGAAAGGAAAGGAAAGGAAAGGAAAGGAAAGGAAAGGAAAGGAAAGAAAAGAAAAGAAAAGAAAAGAAAAGAAAAGAAAAGAAAAGAAAAGAAAAGAAAAGAAAAGAAAAGAAAAGAAAAGAAAAGAAAAGAAAAGAAAAGAAAAGAAAAGAAAAGAAAAGAAAAGAAAAGAAAAGAACCTAATTTTTGGCCTGAACATTTTATTCCCTTTTATTTTACCTGACGTGAGTATGTAATGATGTTAACTCAGCCCTGATCACATAGCGTGGGTGAGTGGGGGATGTTTGAAGAGATCATAAAAATCTTCAGTGAAGCCTCAGAAGCTACAAAACCTTACAATGCTGCCACCTGTAGACCAAAAGTGACAACATCAGCTCCGCAGAATCGTTCTATGTGTCACACTCAACAGTAAAAAACAACATAAAAGGAGCACAAATGTATGGACAAAAAGACTCCTGCATACGGTTAATTTACCTGGTGAACTGATGGAGCAGCTACTTTGGTTTATCTAGTTCAATGCTTTTATATAACTTAATTAGAATTATCACACAGCGACCTAACCCATCTAGAGAAATTGAGCTGAAAGTCCAGATCCCATATGAATCCTTTTGCTCAATTAAAGCTAAGCAGTTTTTTACAGAAGATTTTTTTTCCATAAAATGCACACAAGGAGCAATGGAACATCATATGCCTTTTTTTTTTTTCCACATTAAGGTAATTATGTAAAGGCAGTAACATTGACAATACTTGCTGAAATCAAAAATTTACACTGCTATTCCAGACATTTAGGCCTGTCGTTTGTAAGATACTGGCACAGTTTTCTTATGCTATGGGAGAAACATGGGTGATTAGACCTAATGCCTTCAGATATCTTCGTGATGCTCTCCTAATGTTAGCATTTACTAATAAAACACCATGAATAGTCTAGAAAATTAATTTCTAAAATATATATATTTGGAAAAAAAATAATCTGTATTTACACCTCCAATTGGCCTTGGTGTTTCCACTTATGCAATATTTATTGTCACTCCTGGCAAGCTCTCTCCTTTTTTAATCCTATAGTCCTTACTAAGAAGCTGATTCACCCAGATGGAGAAAAGTAGCCCCTTCATTGTCTTCCTTCTCTACTCTTAAAAAATAAAAATAAATAAAAAATGACAACAACACAATGTTCCTCACCTAATCTGCTGATGCTGATACTGTTGTATTGCATTGTATTGCATAGCTGTATTGTATATGATGCTGTATAGTACTAATGCTGTACTATACAGCAAATAAAACAAGATGAATAGGGCCCAGTGTAGGGTGAATGGGTGTGATGTTATCTCGTTAGCCATTGGGTAGCTGAAGATCACAGTGGGTTGAGCAAATCCCAGGCACCTTTTCCTACTCCCAAGGCGAGTTCTGCATTTTACATTACAATTGCTGAACAAAATGCAGAAGCAGCACCCCGGAAGAATTCAAAGTAGACAGAAATTGTGCTGTCACCCAGACTGCAGAAAAAGGCAGGATTTCTGACACCCTCTAAGCTATTGGCTATCTGTCTGTAGCTCCTTGGAGACCCTGCAATTTTTTTTGGAGCACCCTTCCAAAGGAACTGACATTCCTCATGTCATACCAGAACACAAAGATACTATTCATCATCTCCCGGTGAGGTCCTTAAAAGTGGAGAGGACAGGAGTACCAACATGGAAGGAAAGGGGGCTAGAGTCACCCTCCATGGCTGTGGCAAACAATGCTGCTCACTACCTGTGCTTCCACTTCCAAGGGGAAGGAGGGAAGATGACCAGAATGCAGCTGGCTCCAGGACTGCCATGTGAAGATGAGACTTGAGAGAAGTCTGAGAAGAAAGATTCAGTAGACCATGGAAGACGTATTAAGTTCCTGTGGTTTATGCTGGCTGCTTTTCTTTAGACCTTCCTGTCTGTCACATCCTCATTTCAATGTTTTGTTTCTGTCTGTGCATCTCAAACAATAATCTATGAAGTAGTCGGTTCTACAGTTTCCCAAATTTTTCTTCTTTCCCACCTATGCACTAACGAGATAACTTCCTACACCAGCATGAAATCTTTGGTATGTAGGAAAAACCCTAATTAACCTAAAGTTCCTTCTCACTTATTTTCATACCACCCCCATCAGCAAAGGTCCTGATATAGCTAACAGAACAAAACTGATGTTGGTAGACAATGTGGACTGTAGGATAAGTCCCACAAGCTGAGCAGGAAGTACTTAAGAAAGCTAGAATATATTCTTTTATTTTTTCTTGAAAGTAACATCAGGGTTATTTTTAAACATATTCATTAGTAGCTTCTTATTTATTATGCACATGCATAAACGTGAGATTAAGAGTTATCCTATTAAAATCAATAGGAATATTCCTGCGATTAAAATTTCATTTATGCTGAAATAGGGCCTTATATTCTACATACACTTCCATTCAATATGTGCATATTGTGAATATTAAATAATGTTAAATTACTCCTTTTTTCTTAATAGAATCAGCTTGACAGTTACAATGTTCAAGCACTAAGCAGCACATATTATGATGGCAGCTCCCTATCATTCAGTAATTTTCTCCCTTTTAATATTCTTGAATTTTACCTCTCACGAGCAGGTGAAATGATCCTGTCTTTGAAAAGTGATTTGGCATATTCCTTAAGACTAGTTTGACTATTTATTGATTGACTGTAGTCAATAAGACTATACTCTTACATGTATCGTTGTCTTTGAGCAGCATGAGTTTGTTTAGTCAAAAACAGCTGTAGAACTTTTTCTTGCTATCTCTTAGTTCTCATTAGGAGAATAGTGAAGGTGGAGAAATTAGTTCATCCTAGATTCCCTCTGAGAACAATAGGTAGGGCCTTCAGCTCCACCATTACCATCATCATGTGTGGTTCCATGGCAATGGAATGGATGCCTGGAAGGAGTCTGAGGGGACAAGAAATCTTGCATTTCCCATTAGACAGTGGATCCTCTGGTTTTCTTCCTGGGCTTAAAGAGGACTGAAGATGAGATGCAGGTACAAAGATCTTTGCTACATTCTACCGAGACCCAAATCAGCAGCAATCTCCCTTTAAGCATTTTATGAAGTTGAAAGACCACAGGTTTAGCAGAAGAATGAAAGAAATTAATGAATGGTGATAGAGCTAACAGATTCTGGATATAAACACACCTTACTGTTATTAAATTTCATTACCATGACTCAGGCAAAGAAAAGGACCCCAGCGTCAGCTCCTGCATACCACTCCTTTAGGAATTATGTGTTGGGGCAGGCAGCGAGCCCAGAAAAAACAAGACATGGTCGGTCCTTGTGTCTTTCTACTGGAGATGGCAGGAGCTGTGTGCAGTCTTCTAGGAGCACAGATGTCTATGGATGTCTCAGAGAAAATTCAAAAAACTGTTGCCCATGGTATAACCTTCTGTTTCTGTAGAAACTTCTGTTTTTAGAAAGACAAAATACAAAGGTGAAATTAGTGCTCTCCTGCCACATAAGGGTTAGTACAGTATTTCTGTGACTCAAAAATAGATCTTATCTATAAACAGTCTGGATTTGGAAAGAAATATACATTACAAAGAGAACAAAGATCAGGCATATCGTCTATGATTCCATTAGTTATGACTTTATCTGACGACTTACAGGAAAGTCACAGTAAATCAACAATCCAGAGAATAATATACTCGTAAACATTAAAGATAGAAAAGTCCGTTTTGTAACAACCATTTATTTGCAGTGCATGATTATACTCTGCACATAGAAGGCAATCTATTATTTTGCCCAATCTCATTTTAAATTTCTCATCAAAATATCATCCTTTATAGATCTTAGTCTAATAGACTTAACATAGTTCAATGTAATTTACTAGGTAATATTATAATTCTGTAATAATCATCCATATCAGAAAAGATGATTTCATTAGACTCCAGAAATGTATAGCTATATCAAAGTTAGGCTAGGCTAAAACTACAGATTAACTAAAATGAGACAGTAGTTATTAAATGCTGAACACTGTGATTAGGAAATACTGAAATGTACTAAATTCTTCTTGCATTTATGACTTGCTGTTTGTAGAATTAGCAACTTATTTAAATACTAGTTAGATTTAGCTGTAACATGTGCATTGATGTAAATACAATAGGACATTCCTAAGGGGACTTGCAATTTAAAAAAATAAAAATAAAAAAATCTATATTTACTACAATAAATGTTATGCCAAGAAATTTTATAGCTAACAGAAACATAGAAAATTCTACACCCAAAGCTAGAAAACTCTTCCAGTACAAAGCGTGCCTAATATATAGCCTCCCAAATACACAGTATATCCCTAGTAAAGTTGTAAATTATGGTTGCAAATGAGGCCACAAACAACATTTTGCTCAAGGCATGAATCATAAATTCAAACAATAATCATCTCCTGCATGAGGCAAAACTACTTTGTTTACTTCTTATACCCTGTTTCCTAAACATGAAGATGAAAGTAGGTCAAGTAAATTTAGCATCTTTTCACATGAAGTATGTTATGATAGCGGGTGGCACAGCCTAATTTACAATTACATGAGTTTACATGAATATTAAAATATGTGTTTTCACTGTGCTGTGTCATTACACATATTGACATTCTACCTCACAATGACACTGAATCATAGAAAACACCCAAGGTTTGGAGAAAGGAGGGAGCAGAGTGGAAAAAAATATTTACCACAATTGAAGCCTGAATGAAATTTTGACATTAGGAAAGAGCTTCATATGATGTTGAATGATATTTTTCAAACTTATTCTTACTATTTTTTGTGGATTTTGTTAGGTATGTTTAGAGAGTGCCTTGCAAGGGAAGAAGAGGGAAATTTGGAGAAACCACCATTTTCTTTTATTTCCAAAATGGGTCGATTTTATTGTAAATGTTTATCTGGAAAGAGCTTGTCTAAGAAACTTCCAAAATTTATTGGCCATTCTCAACCCTGGGTTCAAATGCAAAAGCAACTTCAAATCAGAGGCTGGAATCAGAAATGTCATCGTTCGTCATTCTGCCATTATTCACTGAGGTTTTAAATATGATTCACTTAGGAAAATTCCTTGAAATAAATGAAGTGATAAATTTTATTAGAATGATTTCCTTTTATGGAATACAGAAGGATTTTGGTCTGGGCACTTTTCCAACAGATAGACTACTGTAAATAAGATTTTCAGTTAAACATGCACTGCCAAAACCTCTGGACTTTCATACATACAAGTATGTAAGAACTTTCTGGAACAGACAGGGTCAAAAAAGTTTCTCATCAGTTGAGGATGAATATTTTGTTGAGAGACTCGCCTATCAAGACCAGAATATGGCTTGCTTTATTAATATTAAACCAGCTTCTTTATCAATATTTGTTTAGTGACTTGGCTCAATACTTAGAAACAAGAGTAATCTTCAAGCAAGATTAAAGTCTGTTTCCAAAGAAGCATGCATGTCTGCATGCAAATGTGGATAAATGCACATACAAAATTTATACAATAGAACAGAAGAAAGGGAAAATGCCACATGCCAATGGTAGTGCCCTCCATACAAATCAATGTGTTGTATCATTTTAGTTGCAGAAAGTATTTAATAAAATGGTGTGTTCTAGTATACATTGAAATCATCAAAAGTCTAGTAGAAGTTGAATAAAGACAGTGGATTTCCTCTTGAGCTACAAAGCTTAAAGCTGCAACTCAGCAAGCTTCTTTGAAACCAGCTCTTGACCCAGGGACCAAGTCACATGTTTGAGACAAGAATGTGGTTAAATGCCTTGCTGAAGTACATTCTGGATGACAGCAGAATTTGGCTTGTCTTCTTACTTTTCAGGAGGTCACAGACTACAAAATGACTTTAAACTAAGGCATTTGATGCAGATTTTTATTGGTACTTAAAGAGCTATTGGTACTTAAATTAATACAGGTTTGACAGTCAGTAGTGACTGAGATAATTTAGTATTGCTAATTAAAGACAAGAAGCCAAAATTGGGAATGTCAGGAATAGAAGGCAGAGCACTTAGTAGGAGAAGAACAGTAAAGTTATCCAATTATTTAGTCTAATACCATACATTGCCTGTTGCGATGCTAGAAATTGTACTGGATAGTGAAAACAGGAAGATGAAAAACAGGAACATGAAGAAGGTGATTTCCACATGTGGAAATAAATGTCTCATGTTCATAACTGAGTATAAGCAAAACATCATAACTTGTGAAAAGCTACCAAGCTTTACCCAGTCACAGCAATTACAAGTCGAAAAAGTGAGGAGCAATAGAGCCAGAATGTGAAAGGGTTTAACTTTTTAATGAACTAAATAATCTTAGTTGTGATGAGATGTGAGTATGAATAGCAGAACACACCAGAAATTAAATATGAAGAAAATTTTTAGAAAGCATTGACTGAGAACAGAGATTACGGCCCCTACTTTCCATATGCAGAATAATATTTGACAAAGTATTTGAGATGATCTTCTTGATTGCCACCTCCACTTAAAACAAAACAAAAATATTAGGATGAATAGTTTTAGGCTGCTCAGGCTTCTACCTTCAGAAACTCCTTAGGCACATACTACCTTACTATAGTGAATACTATACTCAAAAAAATACAGTTTTGCTGTTTACCATGGCAGGGACTAAACTTCCACTGGCAAACAAACACCAGGTGAACTGAAAGTGCATCCATAATTATGAAGCTGTCCAAAGACAGAATTTGAACATAACTCCCAGAGCAAAAAATAATAAATAAATCTTGATTTAAAATAAAACAAAAAATAATAACAATAATAAATTCTTTGCTATGCATGAATGTACAGCATGAATATGCTTTCAAGATGGAAGCAAAGAAAATCTGAGACAACATAGTTCCAACTTTTAGCTGTATACTGATTGCAAACTATGGCATAAAGGTCTATATTGAATTTCTCTGGCCAAATTAAGACTGTGTTTATCAGATGCACATGTTGAGTAATCAGGTACTGTCATAATGAAATTTTAACTTTCTGCATCATAACTAGTGCAGAAAAAAAAAAACAGTTTTCACTATTATTGCCAGTCCAGGGTTTCAAAAATGTGTCCATTCTCCCAATAAATAAAATTTTAATGTAATTAATATTTACTTTATGTTCAGTAGATATTAGGGAAATGTTCATTATCTTAAATCTGAAGAAATCATGTAGCAAATAAATGTGTAAGTCAATAAATGGGAGCTAAAGTCAATGAGGTTTTTAATGATTACTTCAGTAAAACATGTTTTAGATTTTTAAATTGACAGAACTTCCTTTTTGACCAGGCAGTGGCAGTTTCCTGAACTAACACAGTCTGCCTGTTAAACCATGCCAGATTTCTGAGGAAACTTGCATGAAGAGGTATCTCATTCTAATTAGGTTTCCTTATGATTTATGACAGAATTTGAATATGATAAAGTTATCTACGTATTTTGAAATTTGGAATGAAAGGCCTTCTCACAGGCTGAAACTTTGCCTATACTTTAAGGCCAAAATATTTTTTACAGTCCAGTTATAAACCACTAAAACAGGGAATTATAATTCTATCATGAGCTCCTCCTTTTCCATTTGCAATTGCTTTTCATGTCTGTGACAATTTCAACAACTACTTAACAAAATTCACCATTTTAATTTTTGTTGCAATAAAGAAGCAGGAAAAAAAGCGTCAACACAGATTGATCAGCCCCTGTTCTTTTGGTTAATATGTTCTTTGAATAATCACAGTTTGAGTCACAGGTACGAGTGATCTTTAAAAATCATCAGAGAATACACACAATATTTAGAAGACTGGACTGGTAGAATTAAATCATACTTTACAAGTAGGGCAATGAGATTATTATACAGTAAATAAAGTCATTCCAAATAAATTTAGCAAAAGCTGCAGAACCTTATGCTGAAAAAATAATAGGGCATAGTTATTCATTAGCTGCTCGTTATCCCAAGTTATCTGCAATTGAAGGTTGACACTGAGGCACTGGAACAAATCACAGTATAGGGTTAGTTACTGATGTATAGTTACATTGTACTCCTAAAATTACCTGTTTAGTATCTCAGCAAAATAAACCCTAATAAAAACTCTTGTCACTGCTCAGAAAGCCAAAAGGATTGTGAAATCTGAATGCAATTTTCATGCAACTGACACTTGCTCACTAGTTACTGACTAAAATACACATTTCATGCTGACCTCCAAAAAGCTTTAAAGGATAAACAACATTCAGCCAAAGTATAGAACAGTTTAAACACTGTTTAGAACACTGTTTAAAGCTTCACATCTGCACAGACAGTGAGCTTTGCACTTGTTCCAATCTCTCCTTCTAGGATTTTCTAGGTTCACAAATGTCTGCACTGAGAATGCAGCACATCAAAGTGCCAAAGTTAGAAGTTAGCATAAAAAATGTTCATATCTTCTCCTATGGAATACCAGCAGTGGATTTTCACCCTCAGAAAATATTTGCCTTTCTTGGATGTAGCCTGTATTTTAACAGTAGAGAAAAAAAGAACTCTCAAGTTTCACGGCACAATGTTTAAAAAGTATATGTGCTCTCCCAGGCAGCCTTACTCTATTAAAGTGAAGGTATTCATGCTAAATACCTTGACAGCTAAATTCCTTTTGAGTTTTTGCATGCAACAGGACACTTAAGTCTATAGCTAACCCTTGCCCTGGTGAGTAACCCAGGCAAATATATCACTTGCTGAAAAAATTCTTCCAGTATGGCCTAAACTGTTGCCAATTTTGGTGTAAGATCATTCTGAGAGAAGTGATGTATTCCTACAGTCAGCTTGCAGACTTCTCATAAGCTTGACATCCAACCTAAATTAGCTTTGGTACCAGAGGGATCCTGTCCCACCAGAAGGATTTCTCCTCCTTCTTCATTTAACTCACAAAAAGCAAGCAGAATCTAGCTCTGGGCCATGAAAACCAAGCAACTTCAAGAAGACATTTTTCATGGCAGCAGATATAGGACAGAAAGCAGCAGGCCCCCAAAACAGTGTCTACAGTGTCTATTCTAGAGAATGTTTCATGTTATGTGTATGAAAAATAACAAATAAATGCCATATAGCTTTTTCCAAACAGACAAATATATCCCCATAGAATGATATATATATATATACATAAATATATTTATAAAGATTAGTACTTAATACTTCCCTAATGCATTCCTCCTAAAGATCTCAAAATGCTTGCAAACTCTTTTCTTTTGAAACATATCTCTGGATATGCATTCACCATCCATGTATGTTGTTCTTTTTTAGGGTACATTTCCAGAAAGTTCTTACTGGCCAGAAAATTAAAAAATGTGAATTTTAAAATTCCATCAAATGGTACTCTCTGATGTCTTCCTTCCCCATATCCGTTTTCCTGTAAAGACCATCATCCCCCCTTGCATTTTGTTGTAAAGGCCAGGGGCATAACATTCTTTCACAGAGCTACATACATGTAATCAGTATGCAAACAGAGGAAAAGTAACAAGCAAATGGGACATGCCCCACCTTTACTATTTCCAGGTAGAAGTTCTATTGATTTATTGATTTTAAATGTGAAGGGTTTTTTGTTGTTGTTGTTGTTGTTTGTTTGTTTGTTTAAGAATAAGATTAAGCTTCTAGTACTTTATGCATTTCTCTTAATCGGAGTACACAACACCACCACAGTTCTTTCCAGTCAAACAGAAGGGGCAAATCGATGTTGAATCCCATGTCCCAGTGTGATGACAGATCAAACTAATATCTGAGCATTTTTAGCTGTGATTATCAGTGAAAGTTACAGTTGTTCTATAGTTATGGAATAGTTGATGAATGAAGCAGGTCCACAGAAAACAACATTTAAATCTAATATGTGGGATGTTATCTTTCATGACTAGTACTCTGCTCTTTTCTAAGTGTATGAGTTGGCATGTTATGCTATTAAATAGCAAGTGCAGCTTGGTAAAGAGAAATAATAAAAGGATAAAAGGAAAATAGAGAGGAAATGTGAAAGACCTGAACCACAGCATATCTAAGCTTCAGTTTATTGTAACAAACAAGGAGGTACACTTTCAATTGTGTTTAAGAGATAAGAGTCAAAGGAAAGCTGTTTCTGAAAGAAGCAGTTAGAAAATTTCTTAGGACAGCTGTTAGCTGTTTGGTATTGAATTTACACATTTAGAAAATAATAATAATAATAAAAGCTAGTGAAGTCACTTAGTTTCTCTTCTTCCCTCTCGTAACCTGCTATACAAACTTTATTAAAACAAACTTTATTAAAAAAAAAAAAAAGTCTCTAATACTCTCACTTAAATTTTGTGCTTTGAAGATTGTATTGATCTAAACAATAATGAGTGAAAATTTGTAACATACTGCGTATTAAAGAGGTTTTTTTTTTTAGCCCTACGGCTAAAAACTGACCTTTAAAATGGCGGAGTGACCAAACTCTTGGCATGGCTCTGCAGAAGACTACAAGCAATTTCTCCCAAAATGACTTTTTATACACTGAGATCTTTGAAGATACCTTTTTTATAGAAAAAACAACAACAACAAAAAAACCCTACAAATTCAGGGAATCTGACTGAAATGAAAATTGAAAATTGTCTCAAAATCAGATCATAAAGAACAAGAAGCCTGATGTAACTGCCTTTCAAATAACAGGTCAATGTTTGTCATGTATAAGTCCCCTTCATTACCTGTGTCACCACCAATTTACACATCCTTCACACACCTGAAGCATAATATATCAGACTTGTATTCATAAGTGTATCCTCTAATGCAAATCTGTCTTCAGTGTAAAACCAAGGCTTCTGTGCTGTAGGTGGAAGGAAGGGTGAAAAACACTCTACCAACAGATAACCATCTGGCAGATTCTCTTTCCCTGCTATCTCCATGTGATTTTTAACACTTTACAAAATGTCATTAAGCAAACAGAGAAGACCACAAGCAAACGTCTACTTTCACAAAATCATGTTTTATAAACTGTTGGAAACACTGACATGTAATGAAACCCTATTCCCTATATACACCTTCCTCTTTGTAAATGATTTGCTTCCCTCCCTTCATGTATAAATAAACAGAAATGTGTCTGTATATTTAGTGTTGCTTTTTTTTTTTTTTTTTCTTTGGTCATCATAATCAAGGGCTATTACAGCAATAGATCTTATCTCTAGAATGGCATTCCCCTTGCACCTTCAGTTCAGATTTTTGTTTATGCTTGGCTGCAATTGTGGCTGTTTCTGATAGTTTTAGGTCAGCCATGACAGACTACGGGTGACACTAAATAAACAAGCTGGGAGTCTGGGACCAGGAAGGAATGATACTGGTACTCAGAGTTAGATTTTTTTTTTCTAGTTAATCAACAGTTTTATTCAAAATAACCCACTGTGTAACTGGATGTCTGAATACACATATTATGCTGTAAGGCTTAAAATAAATAAGTAAATGAAGAAAAAACAACTCATATAATCAATCAGAAAGAAAAAAAAAAAACATGCTCAATCTTACTTTGGGTTATAGTAGGCCACAAAGAGATTTATTTGTTTGTTTAATTTATGTTCAACCATTTTTTCCTCCTTCTTCCTTTCTTTCTCTCTGTTAAATTCCATTGCAGTAAATTGATCTGAGTACAGTCTGGTGTGGATACTTCCTTATGCCTGCTCAAGAGGGATTCAAACTTCAGTGACCAATTTACAAACTACACTCCATGGAAAAAGGGGTAAAATGAGATCCAAAAAGAAGGAATAAACCTTAAAAAATGTGCACCCTAGGGCTCAAATGCCAAAGTAATAATAATAAAAACCTTATTCTTATGCATTTATTTCATCAACTTTAAGTCAGTGTTTGATAAGGAAGAATATGAGAACTGACTCTTTTAATGCTCAGATTGGTGGCAGGTGGCAGTCAAACTCATTGCAATTTCTAGTGGACAGACATTCATTTAAGAAAACAAAACAAAGTATCTCAATGTCAATCTTCTTGCAGAAGTCCCCACAAGCAAGTGAATGGTTAGAAAATCTTCTGTACCTTTACTTCCACAGAGGTGAACTTTCTGGGACTAGATTATTCATGTTATGAACTGGTTAATGAGAAGAAACTGTTGTCAACAGACTCTCCACTAGGATGCCAAAAGATGTCTGGGTCCTGTTTAAAATTCAACTAACTTGAAACACTAAATTACTAACTATATTCTTTCTTAAGCTCATCTTGGTCACAGCAATCCCGATGCAACCTCCAGTAGCTACCTAAACTAAAACATGGAAGCATATGGAAATACATGTGTGAGTATGATTTTCTTGAGCTATGCTATGCGAACTGCCAGAGCCTGTCCTGATCTCTTTGAAAACAAACTACCAGGTTAACAAAGTGTCCAAGTCCAACATTGCTTAGGGTTATTTTATTTTTAAATTGCTTCTAGAACCACCAAAATCATCTTAGTTAAGTGTATGACAACCCAGGTCTTTAGAATCAAACCTTCACCAGGACTACTACGGTTAAATTAACTACATGTTTGCTTCCTGGCCAGATTCAATAAATATGCATGTATTGGCACAGCTGCATCTCAGCATGCATACTTAAATTAAAAATGTTTCCTTTGATGCCCTGGCAATTCTGGCATTCATTCACTTTGCCAGAAGCTGCATCACATCACAAAACACTTGCCCTGTCATCATTAAAATGTACAGTCATGAAAATGTGCAACCAGATCAGATCCTTGCATTACCTATGTAGTAACCTAAAATCATCATTTGTTCCACAAAAGCATGCTCCCATGTTCTTCGTAACTGAAAGGTATTCTCATATGCCAAAGAAGCTGAATTTGGTCAAAACAGCAAGTCTCACACTGACATTTGTCACAGTCTTCAGTGCATATCTCAAATGCTATTTTAATAACTACAGTTCCACTTTTCATATAAAAATTGAAGAATTAATTGGTTTTGTTCTCTCTACTTGACATTAGAAGTTTTATAGAATAATGACCTTTCTGGTTGCTGATGATAAATTATTAACTATTTTTACCCAAATAAGGGAAATTTAAATGTATACAGACTTTCTAACAAACACACTGAAAGGCTGATAAATGATACACATTTTTTCTCACTATTCACAACTACTTGTTAAATTCCAGTTTAGGCATCAGAGAAGAGAATAGTATAGACAGACTAGTATAACTGTCACACCAATAGGAATTTCAATCAACTTGAAATGCTTGAATGAACAGAGGCCATGAAGATAGGTACCATGTTTCTGTTTCACTGATCCTGTGATTATGATAGTCAAAGAAAAGACTCTGACTAACTTTAATAGCTTCACATCTCAAGCCATATGATAAGGTCCTCTGAGAAGCTCCTCAAGACACACCCTTTGCGTGAAATCTGAGTCACTGAAGCCTATACCAAAACTTTGCTTACTTCACTGGACTAGAATATCATGATATTATTAGATACTGTGCACCAGACTGTAAAATTTTAGTAAATATTAGCTTTTATTGAATCATCTGCAGCAATGTAATTGAGGATGGAAAGAATAATATCAGCTAAAATACAAACAGCTTATCTTTATTTTAGTATGGAGTACTGAAAGTATCTTAGATTAGGAACATACATTTATTCATCTGCTTATGAAAATGAACATAAAGAAATGATAGTCAAAATAAGTGTTTCTTTACTGTGAAATCACAAAGGCCAGAACTGGCAACAGAAACTGTACTCTGTAAGCAGTAATAATTACTGGTTGATGATGTTCATTGGATCACTGAAAGAAGGCAGTCCTTCTCATTGTGATAGTTTTCTATTGCACGTTAAGAAATGGCCAGATGGTTCTGTGACAGCCTCTTTCCTTGCTGTGCTGGACTTCTGTATTGGGCAACACGTCTAGGAATCTCACAGTGTGGGTGGGTGGGGAGGGATGATATTAGGGAAAATGATCAGATTGGGTGTTGCCCTGGAATTAATGTGCTTTCTTCTCTTCATGCTGAAATTCTCTGGGAACTCAAAACATCTCTGCTATAATGACTAATTATGCTTCATGTCTATGGTGGAAATCTACCAGCTGAAAAATCCTTGCATGTGCTATCTAAGATCAGTGGAAAGTAATGAAATAAGCAGTCACCCTTTCTGTAGATGTTTCAGGTATCCCCTTATTCCTCCAGAAGTTTGCAAGGGTGGGTTGGTCTGTGACTGTTCTGTTGTGAAAGAAAGAAATGAATTCCTCCTTTCTTCCACTTCAGTCTACTGTGAGATATTTAGGAAAGACCTTCCGAGGACAAATACAATTGAAACTTCATCACGCCTTTTTTTCCCCATATTGAATTTTATCATGGCTTTCTTGGACTTACGATTTTTGTTAATATTTTCAGAATGTGATTTTTCTTGTCATTTTCATTTTACAGAATTCACCAAAAAAAAAACCTCTTCCATAGCTATTTGCATAGCAGCACATCACAATGATATACCCTTTCCAAACCAAATAGGGTCCAATAGGGTGGATTTGCAAGTAAAAAAGTTCTAAACTTATTCTTATACAAACATCAAATGAAGGCAAATACAATCCTTACAGTGAAATTCATCATTATGCTTAATCTAGACTTAAAGAGGGTAAATTCAGATTGGGTATAATGAATAAATTTTTTCACAATGAGGGTGATGAGACACTGGTACAGGTTGCCCAGAGGAATTGTGGATGCCCCATCACTGGAAGTGTTCAAAGTCAGGTTAGATGGGGCTTGAGCAACCTGATCTGCTGAAAAATGTCCCTGCCCATGGGTAAGGGGGTTGGATAGATTATCTTTAAGAGACCTTTCCAACCCTAAACATTTTAGGGCCAGTTCTCTGCAGCTTTCATAACTTACTTGGATGTAGGACTAGAAGGTGTTTTGAGTAAGTCTGCAGATGATGCTAAATTGGGAGGAGCTGTTGACGCCATCGAGGATTGAGAGACCTTGATGAGAGATCTTGAGAAATTAGAGAGCTGGCAATCACCTACACTATGAAGTTTAACAAGAACAATTACCAGATTCTGCACCTGTGACTGGGCAACCAGGGATATAAGTACAGATGGGGGAATGAGAGGCTGGAGGACAGCCCCACAGAAAGGGATCTGGGAGTTTTGGTCAACAGCAAGTTAAGCATGAGCCAGCAGTGTGCCCTTGCAGCTAAAAGGGCGAACTGTACCCTGCGGTGCATCAGGCACAGCATTGCTAGCCGATTGAGGGAAGAGATTGTCCTACTCTGCTCTGGTGCAGCCTCACGTTGAGTACTGTGGACAGTTTTGGATGCCACAATATAAGGGCATAAAACTATTAGATGGTGCCCAAAGAAGGGCTATGAAGATGATGAAGGGTTTAGAGGGGAAGATGTACAAGGAGTGGCTGAAGTCACTTGTTTGTTCAGCCCAGAGCAGAGCAGGCTGAGGGGAGGCCTCATGGCGGCCTGCAGCTCCCTCACGAGGGGAGCGGAGGGGCAGGCGCTGAGCTCTGCTCTCTGGGGACAGTGACAGGACCCGAGGGAACGGCATGGAGCTGGGACAGGAGAGTGTCAGGCTGGGTGTTAGGAAAAGATTCTTCACCCAGAGGGTGGTTGGGCACTGGGACAGGCTCCCCAGGGAAGTGGTCATAGCACTGAGCCTGCCAGAGCTCAAGAAGCATTGGACAACACTCTCAGACATAGGGTCTGACCTGGGAGTTGGACTTGATGATCCTTGTGGGTTCCTTCTAGCTCAGGATATTCTACGGTTCTATGATTCATTCTATGATTCTATAATGCTATAAACCTATTTGCAGATCAGGAAAAAAAAAATCTGTATTGAAACTGTCAGCTGTTTTTTGTTTTGTTTTGATTTGGTTTGGTTTTCCTTGATCAAACACAAACTGAAGAGAGAAATAAAATCTCTCATTTTATAGTAAAATTGTCAGCCTACCAAGAAAAGAACCTAGAAATCAAAATCATTTTATGAGGCAAAATCTACCAAAGTAAAACCAGAACAAAGGAACATTAATTGGACACCACATTTATTAGAAATTATAATCAGATTCTTTTCAGATATATTTAATAAAATTCCGCTGTACCTCTGTGAGAATATAACCTCTATGAAGTCATCAGTTTTTTTAATCTTGGGTGTCAACACAATGAATGATTTGCTGTACTCTTAAAACCACTTAGATAACTAGAGATCTAGAAATATCAAAGACAGAATTATCAAGGCTCTAAATTTTCTCCTGAACTTTAGAGGCTATTCTGAGTAAGAAAATATTCCATTTATATAATGGACAGAATATTATTTTCTGAAAAACACAGTTGGATTAGTGATTAAAGATTGAACTTCAATTTTAGTCTAGTTAGACTTTAGAAGAACCAATACACTCTTCTATTTAATAGAATGAGAAAGTATTTCACAAACCCTAAATGTGCTATGTATAATTGTAAACCTAGAATACATCTTTTTTTATGTTAAATGCTCCTATAAAGTATGGCAGAATACTGAACTACGCTGGCAGAACTGTCAGCTTCAAGGGGATCACTAGGATTTTTCTGAGCCAAATTTGAACAAATTTTCCAAATTTTAAAATTTGTATTGAAAATAAGATCCAATTCATGATCATTAAAACAATAAAATACAATTAAAATAAATAAAACAATAAAATGCAATAAATTTGTTTTTCTCATTAATACAAAAGCAGTATAGTAATAAATACTCAATAATACTTCCTCTAAGATACAGGGAACATAAAATGGATTAAAATGATGAAATAAAGTGTTTTAAATATAGTAGCAAAAATGAAAAATACTGGCTTCTTACCAAGAAAACTTAAGTGAAAGAGGTATGATCCTCTGAAATTATTTGAAATGAGTTGAACTGTATTTTCAATGGAAAACTTCCACAGGAAATTTCTCAACCAGGACTAATACAGGTACTTTTCTCTGAACTCTTCCTTCCATGTTTGAGTTGTGTTTGCATATTTGTTTTTTTGTTCCTGAAGCTACAAAATAATAAAAGTAATCATGCATTCTTCAAGGATCCTCAGGAGGGTATTAAATTAAACTGACAGCACTGATACTGCTATTCATGTTGAAATAATTAGCAATTCCAAGGCTATTAATGGTGTATTGTATCACTATTTTAGACTGGATAGGATGAAAGTAAAAACCTTTTGGTGACTTTTGCTCCTACTAAAATTTAATTAGCCTTACTTACTGACCTCATGTTTTATGTAATGGTACACTCCAAAATGACCTCATAAATGGCTACTAATATAAAGGTAAAGCCTTTTTTTCTAAATACTAGCATAGCACAAAAGAATTTTTTTAACTACTTTTGCAAAGTATTCTTGTAATTGCTAGCATTATACATTTCAGCATTTCCTTTGGGACCAACTGACTTCTGATTTAATTGAAGCAAGAATGCCTCGGTTTGACAAGGTCACTTTTTAAAAGTGTAGTACTGCAGGGGAGTTTTGATTTTTCCTTTCTGAACTAGCTTTAACCTATAAAATCATTGATAAAGAATTATATCTTTGCCATCAAATATTAGAAAAGATTAAAAGTGAAAATGCTACCATTAATGGACATAAAATTTATAGATTATGATGATCTGTACTTAATGTGAAAGGCTGTACCTCATTAGTGAAAAAAAAATGAAACTGTGGCCAATGAATGTCAGTTTTCAGAAGCTTTCAGAAGTTTTCATCAGGTGTTTCATTCTGCAAATTTAGACCCATAGGGTCAAACTGATTCCTGACTTCACTGTAATCAGAATAGCTGAAAGTGTGTTATTGGTTTACCTTCACAAAAGAAGCAGGGGGAAATAACCAGATTAAAAGCTCCAATCAACAATTTGAGTCTCAAAATAAAGATATGACATAGCATGTTCTGCCTTCATTTAATCACATAAAATAAAACAAATATAAGAGCTAATAAATAGGTACTGAAACCAAAAGGTCTCAAGAAGGAAATGAGAAGCACATTTTTAACAATAAAGCATTTAGCTGTTCAAACATATCACCAAAGATGGAGTGAATTTTCATCACCTCAAGCAATTACAAAACTCCACCTGACAAAAGCACAGTACATGTGGGAATCTTACAGTTTCAGAAATTAGGAAAATACAGCATTTCACATTAATAGAAATGACTCCTTCTAAAAGTCTCTTTTGGAATGCAATCTGGAGCAACCCCTCCACCTGATTCATAAATGGAAGCTCAAAGATGTTTTGAATTTGTTTTTTCATTCATTATTTTTTCACAGCTGTCTTTTTATATTATTTCTTTTGTTCACTATTTCATTATAAACGGACAGGGAAAAGGACAAAAGAAAATGACTGGAAAAAAAATAATCAAATCAAAATCTTCAGGGAGACATTTTGAATACAATCACTTTTCAGAAAATGTGGAATAAAAAGGCCTTCTTCAAAGCGAGGATTTTAGCAGGACTTTAAAAGAGAGTGATAATTCAGACTGACAAACCAAATACAGAAACAAACTTTCTAGCTATTTTATGAGAAGAATATCATGGAGAGATTTTAGTCCCTTGAGAAGGTGTTTTTTTCACCTTAGTGAAGTTTAAGAAAAATGATATCTTTATTTCTGATGAATTTATTTCACTTAATAAATGGAAACTGAAATGCAGTCTCTGAAAACATGCAACTAACCTATTCCTTTGCTGATTCTTACATACAAAAATAGAAGAGCGACGACAAGCAACACCATCAAGCACAGAAATCCTCAGTCTTTAAACACAAAGCAGTGGCATTTTTCATTTTTTCCAGGAGCACAAGTCAATTATACTTCAGTATAGTTCTTCTTCCACGTATTTAAATTAGAGAAAGTATAGCTAATTTTTTAATGTAAGTGAAAGAATTTTCTGTTGAACATTTGGAAAGAGCAGACATCATCCATTCAAAACTCCCATGGGCAGAATTTTTAACACTGGGCCTTGTACTCTGTTCACCGTATCTGTGCATGTCTCTCATGCATGCATACATTTGTCCACAGGTCAGGAACCTTCCAGGGTAAACAAATCAGAGTCCATGACTAATTATTGACACATATTGCAAACTGCTAAACAAATTCCAGCACACTATTTTTGAATTCATGTATCTATGAGTCACATTTACATAGATAAAACAACTGTATTTGATATTTTCTGTGCATCAATACATGGTTTTGGACCAGCACCTATTAGTGCATATACAAATGTATGTTTTGACCTGGACAAAACTTTGGTGTGCATTAATACACCTCTTGAGTAAAATTTGGGTGGCAATGTTCGCCTTATTTTTATGCGATCACTATGATGACCAGAGGATATCTCTGAAATCTTCTCTATAGACATTTTGATTTTATAAGATAATGTGGTGTATTCTTTTATTTTTTACACAACTGCCCAAAGGCATTTAAATATTTCTGAAGAGAAAAACAACATAACAAACCTAAATATTCCCACAACGAGCTATACAAAAAAAAAGAGTTCCAAACTTTCCAAAGTATCTTAATGAGGGTTAAAGGTCACTGCTAAATAAAACTGAGAAACAGAAAGGACCAGGATCCTGTTTCCATTTTAATGTGCCTCATGTTTATGTTTTGCTTTCGGCAGGGGAAAGGCTGAAACAATTCCACTTACAAGGAGGTTACAAACAGGCTGAGTATTGCAGCTGGCTTGAAGAAGAAGTTTGTGCTCTATAGGGCTAAGGTGAATACAAGTTCACACAGAACAGACATATGTTAAGCACAGGGCTTATAGCTGACATTTCTGCTCAAATCCTTTTCTAAAAATTACAATCTCGGTTGTGGCCTAAATTCCAGTTCCTTTAAATTATGTTTCACAGTCCCAACCCAGGAATTTTAATTTTGTCACAGTTATTAAAACTCTGATTTTGTGGAAAAAGGATTCATTCCAAGGATGTGTTGTGCCTGCAATTAGCATAACATTAAACAGAGGAAGATCTTAAATTCAAAGATCCCTGGAATAGGAAACAATTGCTAAGGCTACCCATCAAAGCAACATGGTGAACCCTAACCTTTGTTTAATTACTTCTGAATTCTAAGTCCTGCAAAAAGCCTGCTCCTTTTCTGAATTTGATTTTGGTGGCTTGAAGCCAGTGTTACGATTCTGAAGAATTATTTCCTTTTAAAAAAAATATATACTGCTGTGCTCACCACATTCTGCTCCAACTCTCTATCCACACAAATACATGGTAATTAAAATAGTACATGCATCACATTAAATTGTAAACATTTACCTTTAATCAGCATGTTCACCTTAAAAGCTACAACCAACAAAAAAATTCTTATGCAGAATATAGGGTGCTTTTGGATATTAGTTCTCAATAAAGAACAGTTCTTAGCTGAGATACAGTTAAATGAGTCTAAAAATAGCTTCTACAGCAATGGCCACCCTTAAAGATGAAACTCCAGAAATTTTGGTGAAAACTCCAGTAATAATCACATTATTTAACACGACAGTTGCATACTCTTAAGAACACGGTAAACTCTCCTAAGCTGATTTATAAACCAACCTTAGAAGAAATTTCAGTGATCGCTTTTCCATGGCCAGAAGCTTTAAAATGAAATTCAAAGTGGAAGGGGTAAAATGAAACCCCATACAACTTGATAAATCTTATTGTTATGACTCCAGAAAACCCATATCTTCAAATGCTCCAAAACTACTTGTCCATTGGTTCCAGTTAATGAACAAAAAATGCCTCCTTGTGAAGGACTGAAGAAAAGCATGTTTATGCAAGCAGGTTTTTATCTTGAAAGCTTGCCAAATAAATTACCTTTGAATTTAAGAAATAATATCTTCCTATCTTACTGGAGAGATATCACCCTACCAGCTACAAAAACATAAACCTTATTAGCAGTATTTGTGTCATCAAAAGTGCTTTCATTCATATAATGGTATATCAAGAAACACCCATGCCAAGTACTTGATTTTTCATTATGTTCCTGAATCACATTAAACAGTTTGTGGGAACTTTGGAACACTCGTTTACACTCTAGACTTTCCTTTTTTACTTGTCTTCCTGTTAGACTCTAAATGAAGCTAGCATGAGTTGCATTGCACTTTCTGTTCTGTACTCATCCTGATGGAGAGAGAGAGACAACTACCTTGTTTGACATAAGTTACTTTATCACCGACAAATATTTTGGTGGACCAGTGGACAAATGTGCCACTGAGTTTTAGATTCATGCAGACAATGTGTCTCAGTGAGTTGATAACAGGAATCACCTACTGCTGTAGAAAGGTATCCCTATTCTTTTAGCTGCCTTGCGTAACCTGAATTTAAGTTAGTGTGCTCTTCTCACTATTCTATTAAAATTTTCCAGGATAGACAAGTGCCTACTCATAAGCAGAATGGTTGTGAAGTGCTCTCCTATGTCAAATAACTTTTCGTTCTAGCAGATTGCCAGAGCCTGGAGCGCACCAACCCTTCCTAGGACTTTAACTCTGGAACAAATGGCCAGCTCTCTGATTGGAGAGATCTGTCCAAGAAGTCTCAGCTGGCTTTGGAGATCTTTGAAAAAAAGCTGGAAGAAGATGCAACAGGAGTTCCTACTTCATTCAGCTGGGGGATGTTTTTAAGAGAAGAGAAGAAGAAGAGAAGAAGAGAAAAAGCCTAATCCAGGCCATTAATACCATTAATAGAGGGTTTACACATGATATTTTTAGGATGAAAATCAGTTCTGACCTCCCCTTCCCAGTTATCTTCATCTTTTTGAGATGCAATGAGAATGATCGGAATCTGCAGTGCTTAAATTTCATCAAAACATCTGTGCTGAATATCATTTGCAAACAAAATGGCAGGTCGAAATATCACATTAGTGCTATTTAAAAAAGAAATGAAGTGGTAAAGCTACAGCTCATGGAAATTTTTTGCTTTAGTGTCTGTCTGAGGAAAAGTAAATATTTCCAGGTGCCCTTAAGAGCTTCTTAAAGCCAGAATGAGTACCTCAGTGATGCTCTTTACCAAAGGAGGGTGAAACTTTGCTTGGGAGATAAGACTTTTTTATATTCTTCTGTACTGGGCAGTCTGCCTCAGATCTCATCAGGCATTTCCAAATAATAAATGGAAATCCCACACTCCAGTTCTTTAAGAAATTTCTGGCAACTCAGATTTACCAGATCATTCCATTACTAATAGAAAAAAAATAGGGATAAATAATTACAGTTCAAAAATGTAGATTTGGCATTGGAAACATTAACTCGGATACAACATTATGTAGACAGAATATTCTAGTGAGAAGTCTGAGTGATAACTGCACCACTGAGATTTATCTGAACATGCATCTGTTTTAGCTTTTAAGAGGACACACTCAAGATCACCTTTGCAGTTTGTTCAAACATCGAGCCCAACTTCAGTGAGTTGTGCCGTGCTGGTATGTCTGTGCTGTGTTTAGCATACCACCAAACACCATGAGGATGGGCTGCCTGAAAGTATGCCGGTGACAGCTCTTGTGGAAGACAGAAAATAATGTAGACATATTCAGTGACACAGATATTTAGTTGGTGTCAAACTGTCATAGCCGTTGATTTCAGCATATCTTTGACAATAAAGCCAATCCAGGAATTTCCCAGCGTTGTTTCTGGTATTCTGTTTTGTGGTGCTCAGATGTTCACCACAAAATCCTGTGAACACCCTGGAGATAATTTCTCTTTTCTTCATCAAACATGTCATTCTTTGTTCCATGGTTTTCACAGTTCTCAATGAAAAAGAGAAAAATACCCTTTGAACCAGGTTCTAAACAGCCAAGAAATAACTAACAATGGAAAGGACTGTAGTCACCACAGGGAAAAAGCACTTCTGCTAACACTCCTAAAAGTCCCTTTACCATGTACTCCTACTTACTTTGTAATGATTGCATGTTTTCCCTTTGGGCCCACTAAAGTATTTAATTGCAATTACACTCATTTACATAGCAGATGAGGCTAATTGCTGGTATTAGTTACCAAATGTATGCTTGTATTGTGAGGGTAAAAAAATGCCCTACAGAAAAGAAAACGACTATGCCTCTAATTAAGGAGCTATGAGTCAAAGTGAGCTTGTTCAGAGATGTAAATATAGAATCAAGTGCTTTCAGAGTTCCGTAGTGCATTTTATTATAACACCAGTTCCCATATTCCAGAGGTAACACTGGCAGACCTCAGGGTAAATACAATGAACTATTCTCACTTTCTCAGGAGCAGGGATGATGGGCACCACAGAAAAGCTCAGAGAGATCTAGATTTCTAAATTTTTTAATTAGAAATAATGGGAATGTCGTATTAATAAGGTTCTTTGTGTATAACAGATACACTGAACTTATTATTTTAAGCAGTCCCATAACCTTTTCTTTTGGCCTAATTCCCAGGAAAAGTTTTTTTGACTATTCAGGGCTCAAACAGTTGCACATCAATGGACTGCATTTTGCATGCAATTATACACAAGGACTTTTAAGATAATATACTACTAGAGTGAATGTGAGCAGCACTGGGCTAAGTGGAAACCCAGATGAATAACAACGGCAGTACTTGGCCCTGGAGAACATTACTAATATAAAAATTCTTTTAAGATTTGTATCTATGTATCTATCTAGAGAGAGAGAGAAAGAGAGAGGGCTAGTCCCGGATGGTGGAATGAAAATTTGTTAATTTTAGTTAGCTTCAGGAGGTCACAGTGAGAACAGAAGTGTGCCCATCAGTATCCCTTGGACAGGGTTGAAAATCTCCCCATAAACATTTGAAAAATTAACACTTTATCAAACTGTGCCTTAATTTTTTCTTTTTCCTGGAAGTCTACCAAATCTTGACAGCAGTGAAGCTGTGGGTGTGCAGAAGCATTACATACCATATTTACTATTATCATTTTTAGGTAGTTTCCCATTAGTCTGCTATGTTTTGCCGATATTCAAAATTGAAGTTCTTTTGGTCTGGGGGCAGGGAACGGAGGCATCCTTTTCTCTGTGTTTATATATTACCTAAAACACTAGGAATTTGACTGGGGTTATGATATGAACACTTAATATGTGTTCTGGTAATAGAGATGAATATAAAAATAAATGAATAATGTGTGCTCAATTGATTTGGTTTCTTTCTGACTTTTCTTGGATTTATATCTCAGTTTTCCCATCACTAAATCTAGGAGTCATCACTGGTTGGAGAGTAGTTTACCAGGAGAATGAAGGGTTATGAACTTCAACAGACGTTACAAAGCCACAACCATATAAAGTTATACCTTCTCTGATCTACTCCTCAGCTACAAAAAGCAAAAGTTACTATGGCATTTACTTTCTAAAAGAAACACTTCTTTAGATTTCTGCTAAGACTAAATTCACTTCAAACAAATCTCTAAATTTACCACTTTGGTTCCATCTTTGATTACAAACTGTTTCTGCCTCCCACCAAAAAATAATTGCCACTCCCCCCCCCAAAATAAATTAAATAATTCCAACCTCAAAACAGTGAGTAGTGAGTTTTACTTTCTGCTTTCTTTTATATTGCATAATGTAAACCCTGTGTAATATATTACCATTCTGATTTAGAAAGTCTTTATGTCATAAACGGCTGATATAAAAGATAATCTACCCCTCTTGTTTTAATACTTACGTTATTCCTAGATGTAGCTTTATACTAGCATTAGATTCACCAGTGTTTGGTTACCTACATAGGTCATTTCATAAAATGAGACTGGCTGTGAGCTACATTATCAGCCACTCCCTATTTTCTTTTTGAAAAGATGAAAAAAGTTTTAAACCACCCAAAATACATTCCATGGATACCAAAGCCTCTCCCTTCTGAGTGCCTATTCTTGTTAAATATATACCTTTGTAGGACTAATCCCAAATGGTTTGATGACAGGGGTCATGCAAGTGTCATTTTTCAAACTTGTGTGAAAATCCATTTCAAGCCATCTTCCCCTCTTATATTTCACCTCATTTCTGGAGCACTCATGCAGCATAATTACTTAGCTAGAGCACAAAATGTAAACAGGACATCCTCTCAGATAGGAGATCCCAACATGTTGAAAAGTATATGCCTTAGTTCTTATTCAGTTCTGGAAACTATCCCAAGACTTCCACAAAAAGATACTGTTTCTGTTAATGTGGAACATAAACTTAGCCCTTAACATAAAACAAAACCAAACATCTGTCCTTACAGTTTGATTGTTTGTTCCATCCCAGTATAATTATTCTTGCATGACAGCAGCCCCTGCAGGCTATAGTCCTCGCTGACTCTACTTTGCCCTGAATGCATGCCCAGCATTAAATGATGAAATCACTGCATTAGAATTGCCAGTGAAGATTCATTTAGAAAGGCTTAGTGCTGCCGCACAGTCACATTTTTACCACTGTCTGGGAGTTTTTGTTTGGTTGTTTTTTTGTTTGGTTGTTTATTTTTGCATAGCATTTTACCAATCAAGCTGGACCAAGAAAGATTTGTTTCTCATAATCAAAGGTCTCTGAAAAAATTCCCAGGGAAAAGCCATCAAGGTAGAAGGAATTAATTTTTACTCCTCGGTTCCTTTAAAGGAATAAGAAGGATTTCTTCTTAAGTTTGGTCATTATTTTAGGGCTTATTTGCAATTGTTCTCCCAAGTGGCAATAAAATCTTAAATCAGCATAAGAAAAAGGAAAGATGTTGTGGTCGCTATACCCCTGCAGATTGTGTGGGGACAGTGGAAAGCCAAAACTGTCCATGTCCTGAAAGAAGCCGCATATTTTCTGTCATTGTGACCAAAATAATTCAGAGCAACCAATCTGCCACAACTTATGAACGCCTCAAGAAAGGAAGGTACACACCAGAGTAGTGTTACACCTCCAATCCTAATAACTTTTCTAATATTTTCCACAGACTTGGCACTAAAGCAATATATACTTTAATCCCATTCCTGAACTGGTATACCCCTGGCTGAACATTTAACTTTCTCCAGTTTCCGGATCTGCAGAACTCCCCCAGGGCAGTAGGTCTCTGTCATAGCCACAAGGCTGTCTCCTCTTGAGAGGTATGTGATCCACTTGTCAGATCTAGATGGATGTGAAAGCACCCTTTTTAAAACTTGGTGCCACAGGGATTACCCAAATCTAATAACCAGAAATATCTAAGAACAGATCTATCTTGTGTATTGTATGCATCCTCTTGGATCAAATCCTACCTCTGATCACACAAGCCTCAGGTAAAGTTAACATAGAAACACCCAAATGCAGATTATCATTGCTACCTGCTTTTCTGATCATGAAATCACAAATGTTTTCTGCTATAAACATCATAATGATAGTATTTGTAGCCCTTTACACTTACAATAACTTTTACTTTTTTCCATACAGTTCGCAAAATATGAAAGGAGTGACACCCTTTGGTTTGATGCTAAATATGAAAGTTCACAGTTCATAATATCATTCTGTTTTCCATTGATAAGTTTGTCTTTTTTGAGCCCTGTGTGGTTGGTAAGGTGCCTCTGCAAATCAAGGTACTCCTCCTATTCTGTACAGTACTTTTATTCTTAACTCTTCACACCTTCTGTGATCACAGAAGTTGTCATATATTCATTTTCTTTTAGAGATCAGTTGCACAAACATTTCAGGCGTAAAATTTAATGAAGTAAAATATAGTATTTTCAAACAGGGGGAAAATAAATAAATAAATAACACACAGTTGTCTTAGGATCAGTAACCTGATCTTAAAGTTTGCTTAAGTTTGAGCAAGAAAGAGTTCACTGAAACCAAAGCCAGATTCCCATGCAGCTTGTGTACCTGAGAATTTGCTTCAAAATACGATGAGGCTTTTGTTAAAGGACCAAAATCTTCACTTTCCTTATAAAACTACACAATAGAAGACTTAATTCTAAAGATTTATGGCTCCTAGGCAGATTCCTTACAGTCACACCTTCCCTTTAGTAGGAGAGGCCCTGTGAGTAGAACAGAAGCTACAGCTCACAGCAAAAACAGACCATAGCCTCAGAAATCTTTGCCATCTATGTGCCAAAACTAGTTACTGCTTTCTTCTAACAGTTGCCAGAGTTAAACAATGAAGGTTATTAATTCAATTGCAGACCTTCTGAATGGCAGGACTTCTGAAATCAGTCTCAATATCTTTACACTTGCAATAGAAAGAACACTGTCATGAGAGAGTGTTCCTCAGCTTTTGCTCTCCTCTATTTGTCCATCCTTAAAAGCAGATCTTAGGGTTTGTAGGACAGATGACCCACAAGCTGTAAATTGTAGCTTTTTTATTTCTATATTTCTCTGGGCTTCTCTCTTCTACATTGCTAATAGCTACTCTGTGATGGAGAACGAACAGAAAAAAACAGAGCTAGGAGAAGTTAAAGATTTGGTATTATTAGCTTGAAATTAGTTGGTAGCCTAAGTATCGTGCTTTTTAATGAGGATTTCTTTTTTGATCTTTAAAACTTGTTGCCTACCAGTTATATTATTGTGAGAATGAACCTAGTTGAAACACTCCTCTGTGTATATTATTAGTAATATAACACTCAAAATCAGCTGCTGTTTTAAAAGTGCTATTCATGAAAGAATAAAATAAAAGAGCAATTTGATTGATTGTTTGTTTAATCAAAGAGCCTAATTATTTTAAATTTCATGTTTTTAAGTTCTTTACATATCTGTCAAGTCTTCATCAAGGGAATTATCCCTGACACATTTTTACTATGTTTTTACTATCATTTTCATTGATTGGATCATCAAGAATTGGACGCAGAGCAAACAGCACTAGTAACATCTGAGCACCTTCTAATTAGCAGAAGAACCATACTCATTTTGGGTTTATGCCAAACATCTGAGAATTGGAAGTGAAAGGAGCTTTCCTTAAGAAGGCCTTCAGCAGCAGAAATCCCTTACAACCAATAACCCCGAGAGACAGAGTGCTAGCACGGACCCCTAAAGAGCATAGCATGATGTGTAAAGGGATGTAGGCAGGGCAGCCAGGGGACATGCTTATTCAGATGTCCCTCTTGCAACTTCCACCCGCAGAACTTCCATGGAACTCCCAGAGGTGATTAAACGTGCTTTTCTGTCGTACAACCCCTCAGGAGGACAGCTGCGGAAATGTCTCCTCCCCTCTGTAAAATGAATCACCCCTGGATAGAGTGGGTGTAGCTGTTTGTACATCTCTTATCACACTAAGGATGTGCTAATATCTTGACCTGCAAACCAGAGGACCACCCAAGCCTTCAGCAGCTAAACTGAAATGATTCAGTTATGATTTATGTTGGGAGGTTTCCTCTGAGATATATTCACCCTTGAAGGAGATGAAGAAAGCACATAAATTTGCCTGTTTCATCTAGAACTGGAAGAAGGGGATCAAATACATTGTCAAAAGCTCTTAACAAGGAGTGTGATAGTTCAAGGCATAGTCTCCTAGGTGCCACACTTAGATGAAGTCTGAAAAGGACACAGCATAATGCATAATCACTTGACTTGAGAGAAAGATTAAAGACTCAAAAATGGAAGTAAAGAAGAGGCCACTTGTAAAGCCTGGGAAGGAAAATCAGTCCTGGCAAGAAGAGTTTGTATGTCTAGACTGTTTCCCCTTAGTACAATCTTCGAGACAAGCAAATGCTATGGAGTCTAAATCCTCTTCCTTGCCAACCAAAATTTTCTCTTTGGAGATCAGCACCCAAGTCAGACAAAAGCTTTACGTTTTGACTAAAAGTATTGACATAACCTTCTGAAGAGGAAATTGTTGGAGTGAAATTGATAAAAATATCCTAGGGAAAAAAAAAAAAAAAAGCTAAAATTATTTCTGTTTTGCTCTCCCTTTAAGATCATGAGGGTTGCTTCTCACAGCTAAGGGTATATGCAAAAAGCCAGAACAGAAAGGCAGCAACAGAGTCACTGAAAAGTTCTCATCATACACACTGTTTCTGTTTGAATCCAACGATATAAAAAATAAACTGTAAGTGCTTGCAAGAAGTAATATGAACCTATAATTTAGGATATTGCAGTAAGATGTATGCTCAGAGTGTAAAAAGTTTACATCACAGCTAACAGGTATTTCTCCAGGATCTAGCAGCTTATATGGTCAGCTAAAAGGAATGTGAAAACCAGGAGTAACTTATGTCTTCTGATGATTCCCAGGAATACTAATTACATTGCATCTTAGTACAGCTATTTTACACAAATGGCTGAAAGGCATCTTTTGTGTACACCATATTATATCTGAAGAAAAACAGAGGGTCTCTTTCCCCTTAATGAAACAAAACTAGCAGTCAGAAGACCAAAGAGTCACTCCATATTCCCACTGCTACCAAATACATGAGAAATGTTAACACACCACTCTAAAGGGAAATCAAGATTCATAAGGATTTGGTATGTACAAAGCAGCAATTTGCCTCACAATTCACCTGCTTATCACAAGACCCCTGTTAAAACTCAACTCCAGTAGTCTAACACATGTGGAGGGAGCAGGTTTTACAGAATTTTCAAGCACTCAGAGACAGCTAAAGTCCTTAGGAGCTGTAGGGCTTCCACATCCTGAAAATTGGTCACTGATAGCGCAAACTTCTATTGGTCATGGAACCTGCTTAGCAGGCATTCAGAAGATGGCAAATTCAAACGAACTCAGAACATTCTGGACCACTTCCTTCTCCCTTAAATATAAGCTTTTTAATGTACCTTTTTAACCAAAAAGCTTTGAGAAAGAGCCAGTTCTTGCCAGGTACCCAGCAAAAGCTGGACATTTCCAATGAAAACAGCTAATAGTTGCAAAGTAGAAGACAGCTTTTTGACAAAGCCTTGAAAACATATTATCTTGATTAAACAAAGGGAAATCTTTTACATCAGTAGCTCCTGAGAGGTATCCAGGATCAACAGGTCAGATCACCCTTGTACCCTCTTTAAGAATACACAGCCTGAATGGCTTTTCCTCTTGACTGCACCCAATCCACATTCAGGATGCTACAGAGGTTTGTACAAAAAGGTCTCTGTTATCTGTGCTGCTCACTATGTGAGTAGATGATAAGGCAAAAAAGCTGGCCATCTTACTGCCCGATGTTTGCCTTTGGCCTCTACAGCCATTTAGCTGCCCCAGGAAAATGATGCACCTGTCCTGAATCCACTCGGAGCTGCCAGTGTACAGTAAGAGAAAAAGGCCCAAAGCATCAAAGAGCAATGCCAGACGGGCTCCGGCAGGTCCTTCTGGACTAGTGTAAGATTTCAACCCACAGATGACTCCTCTACTCTGCTAGAACCTACAGCAGCCTCTGTAAAGGAGTCAGCAAAAAGCAGTATCTACCCACAGCTCAGCTCATGTACATCTTGGCGACCTTTTCTGGTGGCCATGCTAACACATGGACATATAAACATCTCTTAACATCTTCAGTTCCTAACCTCCTGAAGGAACAGGGAACAGACAGCCAGGGGTGATGACATAGAAATTATCATAGCAAGAATGGACAGAGATTGTCTGACAAAGCCCTAGGAGTAAGGTTGCTATCTGGGAATTCTGCAGTGGCACAGGGAAAGTTGTCTGTGACCTAATAGGTTGTGGGTTTTTGGTTTTTTTTGCACATCTGTTATACCACATTCATAGATGCAATAAAGTAAATATGGTTCTGGAGAAGGAAAGAGAGGGACAGAAATGGAGAGAGAGAGAAATAGAGAGGGAGGGAGGGAAGAAAAAAGGGAGGGAAGGAGGGAGAGAGGGAAAGAAGAAGGGAGGAAAGGGGGGGCAGGGAGAGGGGGACAGAGAGAAATGCGTATTATCAAGTATATACAGTAATGCAGGATTATGTAATCATTTCAATAACTTCCCTACCCAGGAGATCAGGAGTGTCATGATTACTTTCCTAGCCTGGCAATATTTTACTTGAAAAGGGAAAAAAATGCATTTTTCCAAAGTGGTCACAGGATTCTCAGGGAATATTGTCTTAAGTTATATGTATATCCCCACATCTATGTAAAATGTAATTTTAAAAACTATTCTGTTCCCCAGCCCATTGGTAGACGGAAGGAAGGAAAGAGATCAGTGGAGAGGAATGTTTAAATAGCTTCTTGTTTTTCACTCACAGGACAGATGGCGTGCAAACTAATGAAAAATAAAACCCCAACTGACATTGTATAGCAGCTGTGTGGAGTGTCAACTATAGGAAGAAATGTGGCCCACTGGATAGACTGTTTTACTAGAAATGAAGGAACTCAGGTTTCAAAACTGGAAGATTCCTATTCCCAAAATGCCTGTGTGTTTGTAAGGAAATTCTCTGTGCCTCAGTTTCTTCACCTATAGAATACAAACAATTAGATGTTTTACTTTATGAAGGAAATAACAAAGAAAAATTATATGAACTATTAAAAACACAAAACATTTTACTTTATTAATGAGTGATCACATTGCTTATATGAAGAAAACTGATCTTTTTCATTACCCTAGAATTTTTTTTTCAGTGATCAGAATTATTATGTTTTAATACTGTTAATAAGCCTAAGATTTTACTCACAACTCAGATGAATTGAGATTCATAAAGTTCAAGGTACTGCCTTGGAACAAGAAGAGTCTATGAGTTCTTACTCATTTCCTGGGAAGAGCTTTACAATTTTTTTTCTAGAAGGCTGAATTTTTCCTCTTTACATATTTTTGGTTTGCAAAAATAGCTTGTGTAATGTGGTTGACCTTATTTTCTTAATTTGCTGTGCTAGTACTATTCTCTTCAGCCTATGCCATCAAATGCCAATCTTTCCTGCTTTTAAGATGGTTTTATATTTTCTTCTTTTTTTTTTTTTTTTTTTTTTTTTTTTTTTGGTGATGTTCTTCAGACTCAGTCATTGTCTTGAACTCTTGGGAAGAGTTCCTGTAATCCCTATGATCACAATTTAGACTGGAAAGACACAGTTTGCTTTCTACTTAGATAAGTCAGAACACAACAAAATTGATGTGATTTATGTCAGTGTCCAAAGGATCAGAGCTAGCTGCAGGGGTTACCTTGATTTTGATCTGTTACAATTTTTTCAGAACAGAGCAGGAAGAATCTCTCCCATAGCCACTACATTTTTTTTTTCCTATCAGGCCCTTATGAAAAAGCCACATTAAATTTTCAGAGTAGCAGTGAAGATAACATTGTGCCTTTCTTGATGCTTTGGAGGCTATCAGCTTTGAAAGGAAGCATGCACAAGTTTAAAGTTGCAATGATTGTGTTCGACTACTGCCTCTTTGATATACCAGATCTTCTGTTTATCCACTGTATTTGTGAGGGTGGGGAGGAAACACGGCTATGATATGATTCAAGATGGTAAATATCAAAGAGTTAGAGGTTTCCTCCTGTATTTTCAAATTCTCTCTTTTCTCTAAGAGACTTCGTGACTGATTCTCTACTGCCTGGGTGGGGATTTACACCTAAATGAAACAACACCTGTGCTATAGCCTTCTCACAGACACTACTGTGTATCTACTTCACTTAGCATAGCCTTTTGTTTAGTAATCTAAGGAAGCAGTTAATTTCCCCTGAATATAGCACTTAAAGAGTGACGATGAAGTTTACAGTGTTTCTATGCTGTGAAAGACTTGTTCTATAAATTAAGTCCTTATTAACTAAATCGACTAGTATGTTGGTGACACAAAGGGACATGTTATCTTACAATGGTATTAGTGATAAAACACACAATAACATAGATACCTTCCTAAAAATAACAAGTGAAATAATAAATCACATATCATATTAACAATATTTAAGACTGACTAAGAATATAAAAGGTGCTGGCCATGTATGTATTTGTAAACTACATGTGACGCCAGAGCAGTTAAAATAACTGAAGAAAACTTGTTTATTGCTGCAGTAGTTGTGGAAGTGATGAAGTGATGCAAATGCAATGTTTATAATACTGAAAACATTAGTAGTTATGATTGTGCAGGAACATTTCTCAGTTAAATGGTATGTGTTGGAGAAAACACAGCACCAAACAACAAAGAAAGGAATATATTTTGTTCCATCATCCTTTTCTTTTCTGTTTCTTCTTTTGAACAAGATCCCCAGTGTAGCCCAGAGGATACTTTATTTATGTCCCTGCAGTTCAAGGCCCACAAACCAATTCATTATGTTCCTGCCTTGTCTCATCTGCTGTAAATGAATGACCCCTCCTGCAATTTTCTGAAGTCTGTTTGCCTTTATGTAGATTAATGCAATAAATATATGTGTGTAAATGTGTGTGAAAAAAATTCACTTACGGAGCACATTGTGCTATGTTCCACAGCCAGCTCAATCTAGAATCCATAATTTAGCGTTCAGTAAATACAAATGGCTCTCCAATACCACAAGGAAATGTTGTGTCTGTGTTCTATTAAGAGTTGTATCAATTTTTTGACTTAAACGCTATAAATTAGATATTAGCTTACGCTGCCTTTTGGATGCAATAACTCAAATCAGATTTATAGCTTCATGTTACATATATATTACCACCACCCGTACATGATAAGATTGGAAAGTCTGAACTAAAGAAGTATACCTGGATTTATTTGGTTTTCTTCATTGATGATTTGCACTAGAAGCAAATGGTATACAATTACAAGTCTTTGTATCTTACAGTTGAATGTGTTTTGTCAGTAGTTACGTAAAAAAAAAAAAAAGACTAAAAGTTTTTGAAAAGGGTAAATATAAAGACTGTGACTTCAATTCTATACACAAAAAAAAAATAAAAAAAAATCACAAACTAATATTGAAGGAAAGTTTAATCACATGACCTTTTTTGCAAGCACAGGAAAATTCTGACCAGCACAAGTAAACACTCTGGCTTGAGTGGAATGAGTTAAGTTTCTAGGTATTTAACATGTCCAGATTCAGGTTCATATTCAGCTGTTTTATTTATTGGCTGGTGAGCAGTAATGCTCATCATATCAACACAAACAAACAAATGGGGTTGATTCCTGCCAATCTTCAACATCTTTACAGTTTTAGCTAAGAAAACAAACAATAACAACCCAAAAGAGGCTTTTTTTTTAATTGTTTTTGAAGTCTTTCACATCCCTGTTTGAAACATAGCTATTAAGATCTTGTTTTGTAGACATTTTCCATACCCAGCTTAGGCACTTTTATGAGTAAAAAGCTGGCAGAAACTTATGAATTTATACAAAAGAATGGTACAGCATGCGTAAAGAAGTGAAATAAGAACCCCTTAACAATTTCAGCTATGTCTGTTCCAGAAATTCAGTTCTTTGCTATCAGTTTTGATAAGCAGCCTTCCTCACCGATGAGGCTATAAGATGATAATGTCATTCAATAACTCTCACACCCTTTCCTGCTATTTGTCCAGTGCAGGAAACTAAAGGTTTTCTTGTCGTGTGGACACAGAGGAAATATCCAGCAACCAAATACTGACCCTTGCATGCAAACAGGTCCATATCCTATTTCCGCCTGACAACTTCCTTCCTGCCTGCTAGGAACAAATCTACTCTTCATTTTTTCCGGAGTTCTTTATACAGGCTACTCAGAAAGCCCTTGGGTAGGGACAAACATTTTATTAATGTAAACTTCATCTAACAGCTGGATACTTAGGGCAGTCAGGCCCAAATTTACAGTAGAGAATTGTTTGCTTATTTTAACTATAGTGTTGCTGCAGCTGAGTCACTAAATGCCCTGTGCCAAGGAGTAATAAAAAGAGTTTACTGAGATGTCTGGCGTCAGTTTGATGAAGACATATTTGCATTTCAGACATTTTGGTGAAGACTAAACTTAGGTAAGATTAATCTTATTGTGTCTTTCCACTGCATTTCTCTGCATCAGGAAGAAAGTGGAAGCCTTTTTCTGACCATGAAGAATGGGGGTTTTATCTCCTGCCTGGCTTCATTAAAGCAGTCACTAAGACATAAACTGTCTCCTGAGTGATGTTACAGATAACAAGCAACAAAACAGCCAACTAACAGCTGACAGTTGACAGCAGAGAACCAGTTTCATAGGACTATATCTTTTCTTATATTTATTTATTTATTTATTAATTTTCCTGGGATCATGTATGTTATTTATCCTTTGCACGAAATCATGATTTGAGGACGTAAAAGGAAAGCATAGACCATGATCTGTTTTGTTCCCAACATTGCATTACCTGAGAAATGTCCAATGGCATTACATAAACATGTCCTCCTGTGCAGTTGGAAGAATTCCACAAGTTAATAATGGGCTCGGCAAGAAATTCCCTCTCAATCAGGTGATTAGCCTTGCAGAGCTGTGTGACTGTGATCAAGCTACTTTTCATTTTAAAGATTGTTCATTTACACTTAGCTTGGGAATTGTTCATTATGGCACAACACGCTGTACTGCTCTATCTCTGGCAGAGGGCACCTTTCAGTGAAATTGGTATGTTTGTTTGTGTGTGTTTCTTACATTACAAGATGGGACCAGCTTCTTCTGTATTCCCATTTAAAACTTAAGAGTAACTGAACAGTAGTCAGCAGAGTGCAGAGTGCAGCTGTGAGCAACCTGTACAGCCAGAAAGTTTTGAAGTGTACCCCAAAGTCTCTGAGAATATCACAGAATCAAAGAATCACAGAACTGTAGGGCTTGGAAGGGACTTCAAGAGATCATCAGGTCCAATCCCCTGCCACAGCAGGTTCCCTAGAGCAGGTTGCCCAGGTAGGCGTCCAGACAGGCCTTGAATATCTCCAGAGAAGGAGACTCCACAACCTCCCTGGGCAGCCTGTTCCAGTGCTCCATCACGCTCGTATGTCCTCATTTGGTAGGAATATAGGACTGTCAGTCTGAAAGAAACCCAAATTATCATTGATAAACATTGTGGAGAAAGGGGAGAGAAAAAGAGAAAAAGAGAAAATGAGAAAGAGAGAATCAGCAAAAGAGAGAGGGAAATGTTATATTCAAAAGTAAAGGCCATTCATTAATATCAAAAGTTACATTACAAATGTGAATGGTACACAACATAGATGATTAAAATAATATCAATAGAAGATATTTTATGTGATGATAAATAGTTTTTAGAAACATTTTATTTGTTGGTTGAATTTTACAAGTATTTATAATAATTATTTATAATCATTTAATCATATTTCCTTCTCCATAAATATTTATGAATGGAACCTTACTATTAAGTATGTAATCTATTTTAAAGTATAGCAGCAACCTTGTATAAGTGGGTCCTTCTTGTACTCACTGTAAATATCTCCCATAGATTAATCTAAAATTAGGAGACGTTATGTTGTATTGAATTATGAACTAATAATCAGATAAAAATTGCTGAAAATACTGAAATGCATAAATCAGTTATCCACAAGATTACCATCTGGTATTAAAAATGAAATTGCAAAAGTATTACACTTTAATTATTTGCATCAATGATTATTATAAATTTTCAGCTGTCTTAGAAGTATCAAAAGTGAAATAAATGAGCAGTTTTGCATACTGGAGTTACCCAGAGTAAGAATTATCTGTTTATTCTTTCACTTTTAAAAACATTTACTATTAAAAGTACCTGCCAATTCCATACAACTGACTTCTGCTCTAGTTCCTACATATTTTACCAAAGGTCAGATAGGCTGCGTATAAAGCTTATTTTTTTTTCCCAGTGTCATAGACATTTGACTGTTTCGCTGTCCCTAAAACCACTAAGCTTGAATATTTTTCTTTAAAAAAAGAACCGTTCAGGCCTGAGCGCACCACCAGGCCTCACAGGCCTGCCCACCACGGCCCTGCCCAGGAAGGAGCCCGCTGCAGCTCCGGCCTGTTTGCCTGCCCCGGGCCTGCCTCCAGTTGGGGCCTGCCAGCCCTCAGGCCTGTCTCCTCGGTGGGTTTCCCAGTCCCCTGTCGCAGCTCCATCTTGCCTTCTGCTCCTGCCTGGGGGCTGTGGATGGACTCTGGTCCTAGTTATCTCCTCACCATGCCGAGAGGCTGCTGAAAGGCCCTGTTAGCACCTTGAGCTCTGCCCTGAGGGTGAGGGCAGAGCCCACAAGGGGGTCACCCTTGGCTCCTGGCTCCATGTCCCTTACTGCTCCCTGGCAATTGCTCTGAATTATGAATGGAGGCAGAGATAGAAATTTAATTTCATGAATGAGATTATTCAGCAGTACTAGAACATTAAGCATAAAAAATTGAAAGCCAGTATACAGCTAGGCTGTGGAAATCACAAACAGAAGAAACTCTTGGATTAAAAAAGGAGATGACATTTGTATGGACAATAAGAATATGTAGCTATACAGTTGCTATGAAAAAAAAAATGAAAGGAAAAAAAGTGTTAAATGTGATTCTTCAGAGTTTAACACAACCTCTGTATGAGATATTAAATACACCCTCCACATAAAGTTCTTCATTCATATGGAAGATAAAACACTGAAAATAGCTTCCTGAACTGAACAAGCTCCAATTCTGAGTTGTTTTAACAATTACTGTGTCCAGTGTTTTTCAGCAGATGTCTTTCTAACAAGAACATAATGAAGGCAAATAGTTTTTTCAGTTATGGCTGAATAGTTTGAAATAGCCTCCTAGGTTAAAACACTAACCTTACATCAGGTTAACCCTTGTTCCTTAGTGAGACAGCTATGGTGTCAAATTCTAGTCCATGTACAGTAGTACTGTGGGTAAAGTCATACTCATAATTCGTGCTAGTTGATTTTGAACCTTAGAACTTACACATTAAATTTTTGTTGGATCTACATTCCAGGTTCAAATTTTCCTGAACATAAAGGAAATCTGTTTGTCCTTGTTCCCCTGCTCTTAAAGGGGAAGGAAAAGATAGAAGTTGCTGGGAAAAACCCATATGTTAGATTCTGATGCAGGATGGAGGCCAGTAGTATTTTTTAGCATTGAATTATCTCATCCAGCCTTGTTCTTCTTTAAGCACCTTAGCCACTCTGGACTTTTGAAGCTCTAAAATTAGAACCAAAATAAACTATTTCTAAAATGCTAAGTATTTATTTCAAACACACTTCTATATCTACAAAGAATTTCAAAATGAGCAGCGTGTATTAATATCATTTTCTTCAGTAGACGGAGGTGGATTCAAGTTTGCAAACTATATTGACCATTCAGAGGACACATAGCAGTTCCTCCCTTGCACTCTGAGTAACTTGCAAGTTTTTGTGTTGCCATATCATTCCAAGTAATGGACTAAACAGAATTACAGCTGACAAACAGACTAGGGGCACCTCTAGGCATAGGCAATACAGAGAAATCTGTTAATCATGATACTGCAAGAACTAGGGATGAAATCCTGCCCCTTTTGGACCCAGTGGAAAAGTTTTCATCATTCGGGTTAGGATTTCTCCCCGGTAGTTTATGCATCTCTACTACTACGTGAATCTTCTCAAAAGGTAGGTTGACCATATTTAAACTGCATTTTTTATTGTTGTTCTTTAAAATCCATGAGCAAAAACCATGTGGCTGTGGAGTCTGACTTAAGAAATAATCAACACTTTTAACTCAGGTTTTCTTGTTCTGTAAAATGCCCCTTTGAAATCATTAAAAATAAGCTCCAAAAAGAAAACCTGCCCCTACATTATTTAATAGCACTTCATTTTTTTTTTCCATGTTCTGATCCTCCTCTTAGTGTTCTAAAAGATGGAATTGCTACCGATGCAGTAGGTAGCTTCATACCACTGCCAAACTACTGGTCACAGTCAGACTTGTTGAAATTAAAATTAACAACTTTGTGCAGCAGGCAGGCTACGACTTGGTTGCCATCACGGAGACGTGGTGGGACCGCTCCCACGACTGGAGTGCTGCAATGCCTGGCTATCGGCTCTTCAGGAGGGACAGGCAGCACAAAAGGGGTGGTGGCGTGGCTCTCTACATTAGAGAATCTTTTGATGTTGTGGAACTCCAGGCTGGGAATGATAAGGTTGAATCCCTGTGGGTTAGGATCCGTGGGAAGGCCGGCAAGGCTAGCATCCTGGTGGGGGTCTGCTATAGACCGCCGAACCAGGATGCGGAGACGGATGAGGAGTTTTATAGGCAACTGACAGAAGTTGCAAAATCGTCGGCGCTTGTCCTCGTGGGGGACTTCAACTTCCCGGACATATCCTGGAAACACAACACGGCACAGAGAAAGCAGTCTAGGAGGTTTCTGGAGAGCGTGGGAGATAGCTTCCTGACGCAGCTGGTCAGTGAACCTACCAGGGGTGGTGCCCCGCTAGACCTTCTCTTCACAAACAGAGAAGGACTGGTGGGAGATGTGGTGGTCGGAAGCTGTCTGGGGCAGAGTGACCACGAAATGGTAGAGTTCTCTATTCTTGGCGAGGCCAGGAAGGGGACCAGTAAAACTGCTGTCTTGGACTTCCGGAGGGCTGACTTTGAGCTGCTCAGGACGCTGGTTGGCCGAGTCCCTTGGGAGGCGGTTCTGAAGGGCAGAGGAGTCCAGGAAGGCTGGGCGCTCCTCAAGAAGGAAATCGTGATGGCACAGGAGCGGTCCGTCCCCACGTGCCCAAAGATGAGCCGGCGTGGAAGAAGACCGGCCTGGCTCAACAGAGAGTTGCGGCTGGAGCTTAGCAGAAAAAAGAGGGTTTATAATCTTTGGAAAAAAGGGCGGGCCACTGAGGAGGACTACAAGGATGTAGCGAGGCTGTGCAGGGAGAAAATTAGAAAGGCCAAAGCTCATCTGGAGCTCAATCTGGCTACTGCCGTTAAAGACAACAAAAAATCCTTTTACAAATACATCAACGCGAAACGGAGGACTAGGGAGAATCTCCATCCTTTACTGGATGCGAGGGGAAACCTAGTTACTAAGGATGAGGAAAAGGCTGAGGTGCTTAATGCCGCCTTTGCCTCAGTCTTTAGCGGCAATACCGGTTGTTCTCCGGACACCCAGTGCCCTGAGCTGGTGGAAGGGGATGGGGAGCAGGATGTGGCCTTCGCTATCCATGAGGAAATGGTTGGCGACCTGCTACGGAGCTTGGATGTGCGCAAGTCGATGGGGCCGGATGGGATCCACCCGAGGGTACTGCGAGAACTGGCGGAGGAGCTGGCCGAGCCGCTTTCCATCATTTATCGGCAGTCCTGGCTATCGGGGGAGGTCCCGGTTGACTGGCGGCTAGCCAATGTGACGCCCATCTATAAGAAGGGCCGGAGGGCAGACCCGGGGAACTATAGGCCTGTCAGTTTGACCTCAGTGCCGGGGAAGCTCATGGAGCAGATTATCTTGAGGGTCATCACGCGGCACTTGCAGGGCAAGCAGGCGATCAGGCCCAGTCAGCATGGGTTTATGAAAGGCAGGTCCTGCTTGACGAACCTGATCTCCTTCTATGACCAAGTGACGCGCTTGGTGGATGAGGGAAAGGCTGTGGACGTGGTCTACCTTGACCTCAGTAAGGCTTTTGACACCGTTCCCCACAACATTCTCCTCAAGAAACTGGCTGCTCGGGGCTTGGACTGGCGTACGCTTCGCTGGGTTAGAAACTGGCTGGATGGCCGGGCCCAGAGAGTTGTGGTGAATGGAGTCAAATCTGGTTGGAGGCCGGTCACTAGTGGAGTCCCCCAGGGCTCGGTACTGGGGCCGGTCCTCTTTAATATCTTTATCGATGATCTGGATGAGGGCGTCCAGTGCACCCTCAGTAAGTTTGCAGATGACACCAAGCTAAGTGCGTGTGTCGATCTGCTCAAGGGCAGGAAGGCCCTGCAGGAAGATCTGGATAGGCTGGAGCGATGGGCTGAGGTCAACTGCATGAAGTTCAACAAGGCCAAGTGCCGGGTCCTGCACCTGGGCTGCAACAACCCCAAGCAGAGCTACAGGCTGGGAGATGAGTGGCTGGAAAGCTGCCTGGCCGAGAAGGACCTGGGAGTATTGGTGGATAGTCGGCTGAATATGAGCCAGCAGTGTGCTCAGGTGGCCAAGAAGGCCAACGGCATCCTGGCCTGTATAAGAAGCAGTGTGGCCAGCAGGTCGAGGGAAGTGATTGTGCCCCTGTACTCGGCTCTGGTGAGGCCGCACCTCGAGTACTGTGTTCAGTTTTGGGCCCCTCGCTACAGGAAGGACATGGACGTGCTCAAGCGAGTCCAGAGAAGGGCGACCAAGCTGGTGAGGGGTCTGGAGAACAAGTCTTACGAGGAGCGGCTGAGGGAGCTGGGCTTGTTCAGCCTGGAGAAGAGGAGGCTCAGGGGCGACCTCATCGCTCTCTACAGTTACCTGAAAGGAGGCTGTAGAGAGGTGGGGGTTGGTCTATTCTCCCACGTGCCTAGTGACAGGACGAGGGGGAATGGGCTAAAGTTGCGACAGGGGAGTTTTAGGTTGGATGTTAGGAAGTACTTCTTTACCGAAAGGGTTATTAAGCATTGGAACGGGCTGCCCAGGGAGGTGGTGGAGTCACCATCCCTGGAGGTCTTTAAAAGACGTTTAGATGTAGAGCTTAGGGATATGGTTTAGTGGAGTACTTAGTGTTAGGTCGGAGGTTGGACTCGATGATCTTGAGGTCTCTTCCAACCTAGAGAAATCTGTGAATCTGTGAACTTCAAATAACTTTTTAAAATTTGTTTTAAAGGAATGTAAAAATGCTACTATTTTTTTCACTCATAGCTAAATATAAGTTATAGATATATCCCTAACTATAACTTCCTATTTTTCTTTGGCTTCTGTAAGCCAGAAAGTGGAGAAAATTATAGAGGGAATTCAGACTGAGATTTGTTGATTATTTTTTTTTTTCCAAAAAGCAATAGCAATGAACAAAAACTCACCTTAAGAGAATATGTGTAAAAAAACAAATTATTAAGTAATGATTTAAAAATATATATATATAGTGAGATTCTGTATATAAAGTGCAATTTATGGACTAGACATAACTATTGAAAAATACTGTCTTATCCATGAATCCAAATGATATGAAGATAGTTAATTATTGCCAAGGGCCTTTTTCCCTTTATGTCTGCAAAGGGAAAGGCACAATGGCAGTAAAACTTAATAGTTAGCTTTTTTGGTTTTTTGCCTTTTTTTTTTTCTAGAACAGAAGAAGGTACCATTGATAGTTTCACCTACTTTTTCAGTTGCATAAAATAATCTTAAATTCCTATTTAAATTGTTGATGTGTTTGAACAGCTGTTGACTTTCATTGTAGAGGTAGTTGCTTTTCAGCATTAAACTCTGGAGACTTACAAGTAGAATGCAATGTGTATATACTTCTATTACTGCTCATCACTATCACTTTATCACTTATGTACAGTAATAACAGCTAATATTTATGTTGGGGTTGTGCCTAGAGGAATCAGTCAGATGATGGCAACAGTAAAATAATATAGATAGTAAGTACATAGCTTTTACTCAAACAAAGTGCAACTCAAATAACATTCAGAAATCTGTTGTTTTCATGATACCTCTATGCACTTTGTGACAGTAAAAGAACAGAATTAGCATGTATTTTGCTATTTATAAAGTAAAGCACTACAGTGTATAGAACAGAGATGCAATTATCTCTTCTGTCAAGTTTAAGAGTCTGCTCACAATTGTCAAAAGGCATCATACTTTGGGATTTAGTGTTGCTCAGGAGAAAACCTGGGATTGTCTGCGGCAGGTTTTATTCATGCTTAAGGATAATAATAATAAATAATAATAATAATAATAATAATAATAATAGTAATAATAAATAAAAGAATTAACCCCAGTGCTTAATTTAGACAAGAAACTGCTTCTACAACATCATTACACCTTAATGTTACATAACCATCATTTAATGGAAGAAGATAAATGACAGAAAAATTCTTTTCTGTATTCTGTACTACATTGTAATTCTAGACATTAATATGATCTTTGAAAACAAAATTGTAAATCATTAAGTCTTATACAAGGATGAATACATTTATAAGTGAAAATATTACTGAAATAAATTGCTGCTTTGAAGTAAAACAAAGGTAAATTCCCTTTACAATTTTGTGTTCCAAGGTTTTTCTAGAATTTAAGATTGACAAGTCACGATTCCACTCTGTCTTTCTGATACTATTACTGGTTTTAATATACTTCCCACTGGCATACACCCCAAGTTAGAACTGTGCATTTACAGAAGTTTTCTATGTTTCTATTTGGTAAAGTCATAGTTGACATCATAATTCAGCCCTTACATACGTATTGTCCATAAATTTTTCAAATATAATTTCTTATTTCAGACTTAATTCTTTTTTTCTTTCTGGCCTTCACATCCATACTTGTCTTGTATCAACAGAGAACACTGTTGTTAAACATTTCAATTACTCTGACTACCTCACTAATTTTAATACATCTGCTGGCTGCCACATCTGCTGGTTAAAAGTTTTAATATTTTTAAGGTCTTTCATGCTTCAATATTTCTCCCCTTTTATTTCCTTTTATCCATGACTGTTGCTGTACTTATGCAGTGCCTTCCTAAGTACGTAAGTTTTCCCTAAAAGACTTTTATAATAATAGATAAGTAATAATAATAATAATAATATATTAATAATATTATATTTATAATATTATAAATATAATATTATATTTATTATTATTATTATTATTATTATTATTATTATTATTATTATAGATATAATAATAATTATCTATATGATATAGCCAGGCTGAGTACCATCAGGAAATAAATTGGCTAAAGAAATTATTTCCTTAGTTAATAACAGAAGAATCTTAAACAGAATAACTCAAACTTTTCCTCACCCTTGTTTGACAGTCACCTTTATTTGGCTATCTTTCTTGGGTATGTAAACTTATATTAACAAAAAACACCAGCTTTAATATTAAGGTTTATAAATGTTGAAAGAAACTCATTTCTTAACAAAATACTAAGTGTTTAGTTGTGAAAACAGCTATTTTTGCATTTCCAGAACTTTACTTTGCCCCATATTATTCAAATATGTTAGTGAACAAGCATGTTAGTGATGGGACTTCCCATTCCTCTCTCTCTATTTTTTAAAAAGAAAGCAAGAAAGAAAGCAAGAAAGAAAGCAAGAAAGAAAGAAAGAAAGAAAGAAAGAAAGAAAGAAAGAAAGAAAGAAAAAAAAAAGAACTAAAAAATATAGAACTTGCATCCAGGCTGTCAGATAGCATTAATTCTGTAGTTTGTACTTAGAGTGAAGCAGACAGGTTTGTCTGTATCTAAAATGAAGTCTGTCTCAAACTGTCTGAGGTATGAAAGATGAGTAAGAGAAGCTTGCCCATTTCTACCCTGCACATAAAAATAAATAAATAAACAAACAAAAAAACAAATAAATAAGATCCAGTTTCTTTATGAAGGATATTAATCTATTTCAAATGAATATCCAGTTTTTTTAGAGAAGTGGGAAGTGAGAACAAAAATGTTTATAACAAAATTGATTATAATATTAAAATACGCACACTGTATACAGATATATATTATAAAATTTGTGCATAGTGTTTGCATAACAATAAAATAACTATCAGTGCTTTTTCCTAAAAGTACCAAGCATATTTACAGGGCAATAAGCTTGTCCTGTAAACCCAATGATTCACACTAGCACTGAATCGGGGCCACAGGATGATTCATATAGCAGAATTTTGCAGGATTGTCCAAAAATTATAATAAAGAATAAAATAAAGAATACTCTTAAAAATTCTCTTTGGCAAACACATTCATTTCAATGATAAAGACAATAATTTTTAACTCAGCTTAATGAAATTTGATAAATATATTTTCTGTATTGACTTTGTACTACAGAAATGATCAGTAAGCAGTCTTTATTTCTCTTGAACTGAAACAAAATGAAGTTCTGAATCGTAGAGATAAAAAATGAATTTCTGGCACACGTGCGAAGTTATTTATTTTTAGGGATGACATGATTAGATTCAACACCCACAAACAATGAGAATACATTTCAATACATTCTCTGTACTGCTTAGGTCATGGAGTCAATCATAAACATTAACTGAAACAAAACATTTCTTGGGTAAACCAAAGGAATTACCACTGAAATAACATAAGCAACAGAAGAAAGCTTGGATTCTTTCCACACTGTCTGATTATGTGGAACAATGTCAAGAGCTCAATAGAGTGGTTGTCCAACTAGTGCTTCTGTCCAATTTTCTTTTCTCAAAAAATATTTGAGAGTAACTGGAACAGTTAACATTACAGAAAATTCAGCACTTTATAGGATCACATCCTTTATTCATTGTAGAGTTTTGATAGCTTTTAGAGACTTTCAGGGATGACGGGAAATTCCATACAGTCATTATTAACAGACTGCTGTACTGTTGTACAACATATTGAACTGCCAGAACAGCAGACCTACAGGGTTCACAAGGAATGCTACAGGGCTGAAGGCCTACCACTGGTAGCTCTACAGAAAATGGTACTGGCACCATATCCTTTACAGCTGTATGAACTGGAATTAAAGACGTTTACAGCCTGACTGCCTTTAAATTCAACCAGCATATGAAGATGTATCTCTTCAACAGCCATCAGCTTTCAGGCATGACTTTCAGATGCCTGGTCTCTTATCAGAATCAGTTTTGCACAAAGACCACTATTGTTTATGTGTACTTTCTGGAAGTGGGGAGAGATGGTTTGGGATTGCAAGGGAAGTTCACTTTTGCTTGTGTGGACCACTTTTATATGAGCTACTATCAGATAAGTAGACAAGAAGTGTCAGAAGCCGTGCAACACTGTGTTCAGGTGACACAATCAATCATCCATCTGTGCTGTTCCTGCTCATTTTATGGTATGTAAGCAATGGAACCCGACTGGTGTGAGAAGATCTGCGCTTATATCTGTCATGTCATTGTTGGCTATAAGAGATCTTGTTCAGAAGAAGTATAAGCTCTGGAAGGAATCTTAACCACTAAGTATATCTGTTTTAATTTTTTAAGAAAGTATCTTCCACTGCCTAAACAGCCTGATGCTAACCATTTATGATTGAGTACTATTCTAGCTGTCAATATAAGCAGGGGTAGCCTGCAGTGCCATTAAAGAAATCCACAAAGATAAATCATATGTTCTTAAGCATGTAAGTGAAAATATATGGTTGAAATGTTTTTATACACAGCGTAGAGAATGCAATCAGAAATAAAACTACCTATGTCTGCTCACCTTTCATGTCAGTATCTTTCTGAAGGGTTTTTTTTGAATCACTAGGGGAATTCTTCAGAAGAACCACTCTTTTAAGCATCAGATTTATTACACAGTAAGATTCTTCTATATGCGAAGATTTCTTTTGCCTACACTTCTTCCCAAGGGCATCTGGTGAAGAAATGACCATTTAATCTGCTATACATGTTACATAGGAATCAAAGAAAAAAGGTGCATAAGTTGCAAATGTGTAATGTAATGCCCCTGCAGCTTTAAGATGGGCAATGTTGCTCAGGTACGTGTCCCAGAAAGAGAAGTAATGTTTGGTTTGTGTCCTTTTCTGGATGGTTTGCATCATCTAAAGAGATCTGAATGAATCCGTTCTCTTGTATTCCAAACATGTTAATTCATTCTTACAATGCAGTGTTTAAGCAACTCACTCCTGCACTTCATTTCTTTATCAATACCTCTAATACTTTATAAAACAAAAATTAATGTTTAACATAGTATGCCCGAGGTTTTTGGGAAAAGGTTGAAAAAATCAGTAACGTAAGAGTTCTAGGAATTTGGTTTAGAAAACATATTTCTTTTGTGGCTTTGGGTACAAAAAAAAAATCAGTATGATTTGTTCTTTTGAGAGTCCTACGCACACAATAAACAATTCCTTTACTAATACAACTTGTCACTCATCTTTCATCCTGATAGGAGACACAGCTTATTTTTGCTAACTTCATTAAACCTATGAATCTGAAATAACTGCTTTAAGAAACTGAACTACTGTGTCAACTTTAGTAGTCAGTGAAGCCATTGTGCAGTACCAGTGTATGGCAAGTGTAAGAGTTTACAAGACAGCCTGGAACATTCTTTGGGACCACACAAATGCAAGCTTCTGAAATCAACTGCATGGATCATTTCTGAGTCTTCTGAGAGAGCAAGATGCAGAATGCTTCAAAAGACAACTGCTTTTTGTATGGTCACATTTTATTCTTTCTCAGTGAATGTCATTATACACATACACATGGACAGAAATTACTGAATATTTCCAATCATCTCTTTTATTCAGGTTGCTTCAATCTGTCAAATACTCAACATTGTAAAACTGTTCCTTATCTATTGATGAAAGTTTTATGATACCTGATTATTGTATTATAGCTACTAAGATAAGGAAAACAAGTAACATCTTTTGTTGGCTGATGCCTGAGTTTTAAAACACTCATAACTGTAGAATGATTCAAGGTATGCTGTCATGCTACCTCTGACTGATCTCAAAGGCAGCACATACATATTCCAAAATTCTTCTTCATACTGTTTATAGAATCCATTTGGACATTATGATAGACACCTTCGTAACATATTCAATGATTGTAAAGATGATGTCTTGTAAAATTGAAAGTATTAGCACAAATAAAACCACCACAACATAGGGTGAATGTTGCATGGTCATCATTGCTTTTCTTCAAATTTTTTACATAACTCCCATAATATTTATGTACAAGAAATAGCTTCCATTGATTTTGAAAAAAATAACAGGAAAGGGAAGCAAAATCGAAACTGTTTTCTCTGAAATTCCACACAGCAGATAATAAAAAACAACAACAAACTACAGCAGAGAAATTCTTCAATGTCTCACAATAAATAGAATAGTATATGCTATTCAATTTAAATTATTCATTTGGTGTTATGATAGCTACTGAAATAAGTTAAATCAAATTCCACAAGTTTCTCCATCATTGTCTAGATGCACACTTCTAAATTTTGCTTCTCACCATGATGTATTTCACTTATAATACTCACCAAGGCTATCTTAAGTAATTTTTAAAATAATGATGTTACACTTATTTAAAAAGAAGATACATACACTTTAGCTTTCTGTCAACATCAACGAATAATAGAATAAGAGGACATAATTAGGCTGAAGAGGACATTAAGTATGCAGATCTAATGTTGCTTAAAACAGTTACTTGCCTGAAATATTAAAAGCTGTGAAAATTGGTGAGTGAGGTCAGCTAGGCATAGATCAGCTGTTATGTCTGTAAGGTAGAAGCATAAGTAAAATCTTATCTCTACAGTTTTATTGTTATCATGACTACATCTCGAGGATAAATATTGTAACTTGCATAATATCTCCCTAAAAATAAATAAATAAATAAATAATGAATACACGTCCTGTAAAAAGAATATATGATACTTCTGTCACCTTTCTTTCACACGTTTACAATTTTGTAACAGGTATCATTTGGGTTCAAGCAAAAGTCTTAAGATACTGAATAAGAATATATCAGGATTATTAGTTTATTTTTTCTTGTGTTTGTGGTAAATTTATCAATAATTACAGATGTTCTGCAACTCAGAAAGATATGAGATTCAAATATATATATTTTCACTTATGGAATACTAGTAAGAGTACATTTATGTTACCCAATTCTACTATTCTCGTTAGGAATCTTTTCTATTTATAATGCAGGTTCCTAATATTAGAGTCTGACTCAAATTGATAGTGAAATAAATGATTAACCTAAGGTAAAAACGTGATTTAGGATTTCAATTCCTAGACTAAATAAATGATCTCCTTTATGTATAAAACTATGTACAAATCCATGACCAATAACATTTTTTGTATGTAAAATTATCATGGAATGTTACTTAAAATTCATGTTATGATTAAATACAGCAAGTTTTTTTCAAGCAAACATTTCATAAGATCTTTTCATGCTTACACTAACCTACATGCCCTAGGTGGACTAACATAATGGAATGCTATGAGCTATTAGATTCATGAGTCATTTACTGAGGAAGATGTACATCGAAGACTAACACACTTTCTGATATGCAAGCATGCATCACTATATACCTTTAGATGCTCTAACACATGGAAAGGCATAATCTGCATGAACAATCTTTAGTTGTAACATACCTGTCTTTGGGCATGGAAAGACTGGCATCTACATCACTAGAATTTCTGCTTCAGGCTCAAAGCTGATGTGAATGATGAAGAAACTTAACCCTCGGGGAGTCAATCTAAATTGCTGAATGGTAACAGAAGTTACTTTAGCTTTCATTCTTAAATGAGAAGAGAGGCAGAACTGTGAAAGGAGAAGAAACTAATGGGAAGACTATAAAAATAAGTAAATCTGAATACTCTGACTTAATATTTGTCTTCTTGTTCTTTGTTTTCCTACACACATATCCTTCTGGCTCCATGACATCCAAAGTACATTAGTTACCATGCAATTCCATTGATTTATTGATGAGCTAATTACAGCACCACTTTCATTTTCTCTGTATATGACCAGAGATGTATAACCTTCTTTGTAAAATACAGAACTAGTGTCTGATCCTCAAATGTATTTATTGAAACACTGACAACTGTCTTGATTCTTACTGATGAGTTTATTTTCACTAAGGTCATGAGATAACTAGAGCCAAGTATTTACAGGTTTGTGCATAACAGTATGCATAACAGTACATTCATACCCTAGATAACGTGAAGTAATCAATGAATGGATAAACAGATGTTGGATGAAGGAAGAAGAACCTACATATAGAATCTATATATTCTTGTTTTACAGAACCGAATGTTTCTAGGAATTGTTGTGATTTGTCACATATGTAGTACACTTCAAATATTTTCATCTCTGCATTTCTCAATGCTGTATTTTCTTACTGCTAATATATGATACGGCAGACTTGCATAGTGCAAAGAACAAAAGAAAAAAAGACAAATACTGAAAAGTCTGTAATCTATCTAATCACAGTTTAGTTGCTCATCTGTAAGGCATCACTGTTGAGAAGGGTGATGATGGAAGGATTAATGTGTTAAGATGTTATTGGGAATCTGAAGATCTGGCTTCTCTTCCTATTTCTTCAACAGATTTCATGCATGATCTTCAGCACATCACTTTGGGTTTGATTCAACACCAAAGATACTTACAATCCAAATTTCTAGGTACTATATGTTCTGTGCAAAGGAGATGAGTAATAGTGATGAAATTGCACTGAGGACCTCTTGTGCATTTGTTGTGATGTGCTTTGATATCCTCAGATGTCAGAAAGCATAGAAATACTTATTATTGGTGCTTTGTTTCCTGTTTTATCATCTTCTAATGGAGATAAAATATTTTAAGAAGAGTTTTGAAGGCTCACAGTGAGAATATTTGTATGAAAAAAACACATTGGCTTTGAGCATATTTCTGATATCTGAAACAGTTCTTAAATTGTTTATCATTCCAGAATATTCATTTTAGGAAATAAGCTTGACAAAAAATATATATTTTGTTTCAGTGACAATTTATGGTAGAAATAGTATAGTGTGATAATACTGCAAAATACCTAATATCAAATAGACACTTGAAATTTATCACCTATTTGGTTAACACTCATCTTCTACCTCTCTACATGTATAGGAAACAGTATGATTGTTCATGGAGCAGAAGAAAATAATGTCCAGAACGTTTCCACTCCTCTACTCCTATTTTGAAACTTCTTCAGCTTAAGAAAAGTGGTTTCAAGGATCCTTATATATTAAATTACTTACTTAAACTACTACAAAATATTCCAAATTATTCTCAGTTATTTGGAGCACCAAAGCTAAAATTGTCTATATCTGTGTTGCTGCATCAAAGACCTCCCTAAACGATTTTGTGGAGAAAAAGAAGTAAAAATGGAAACACTACCACCACCCCTCTCATAAGGTAGCATACACATTTAATTGCGTGTGCTAAAGGAGGGGAAAAAATGAAAGAAAACTGTAAAAGAAGATGAATTCAGACATCTTAAAATTTAAAAAGATACATGTTCAAAAACAATAATGAAACATACATTTCAATTAAGATGAAACACTTCGTTTCAATATATCATTAAAGACAAATTGTCTCATAAATAATTATAATAATAAAGCAAAAAAAGCATTTTCCAGTAAGAAAACTGGTTGAAGAAATGTACACTTAAGGTATAGCATTTTCAAAAGACCTTTACTATTATTGCAGCTAGTAGCAATTTTTACTTTAGTGAGAACAATTAACATTAGGCCAGGATTAAATGCTTCAAAAGTCCCATGGTTGTTATCTGTCTGCATTCTTACTTATAAATATTGTTTTGGAGAATCTAATTTTCCATCCAAATAAATTAGGCTGAGCTTAATTACAATTTCCCAATCTTCTGAGAAGTAAGCAACCAAAATACTCTTAAATATACAAAAGGAGTGTTGTGAAAGATATGCATGGCTGCTGTTGACTTGCTGCATAAAACTCTTGCACACAGGTTTTCCACACATATAACTGCAGTGTAAAAGACATTATGAGAAACCTTCTGACAAATTGATTAATAATCCAGAGCTGCTGAAGTTCAGCTGAGTGAGCAATTAAACATTCCAAACAGCAATGAACCTTCAGAGATAATTTATGATAATTTTATGCACAAGAGCTCAGTGGCTTTTTAATTTGATAGAATGTTAGTAGCATAGATTTCTAACAAGGGAGTTTCAGTGCTCCATACATCACTGAGATTACTTAAACATTTCAATGTGGCTGATGAATGAAGTTTCTTGAGATGCGAGGAGATACAGAAGGTGTCAGAAGGTTGAGATTATTCATCATATCAATTATTGAAAGTGGATGCATTGACATCATACTCCCAGCTCATATTTTATAGCCATTATAAAGACAGAACAGAAATAACAGACTTGGTGGACTGCAGAACTGTCAGGATATCCAGCTTCTTCCTCTTTTCCTTCAAGCCTTGTTCTGTCACCATACAATGTTAGCACTTCCAGGGTTTTCTTTGAAAGTCATTCATAATATACAGCAGGAGAACAAGACCCTTTGGACATCATCAGCTCATACCTAGAATACATCCCATATAGATCAAGAGAGAAAAGGGAAGTTAGATAAAGAGTCTAAACTCAGTTCGCCAGCAATGCAAATACTGTGTCATTTTTGCTGAAGGAGAGCAGATTTCTCTACATTCTTCCACATAATTTTTTGCCTTTTTGTTGTTTTGAAAACACTGCATAGGGTGGTACATTGAAACAAGTCAAATATTTTTAGTTCCTAGAATATTTCCCCTTCATCCCTTTATTTCTTGTTTTGGCAAGCAAAATATAATGTTTTAATCTTGGATTTCTGACATACTCATGACAGTTTGAAATACACTAAACTAACCTAAATAATGTAAAGGGGCCTTCTTTTTGTTATGAACAAAGATAAAGTCTCTACTTTGAAGAGAACACTGAAGCACTCAGAAACCACATGTTTAAGAGAACAGCCAGTTGATGAGATTTGATTTGTTTTTAACACTACTATAATGATCCTGACAATAAATCATCATTTCACATATCCAAACAGTTATCCTTTCATCTGCACTAGGAATAGAATGCTGGAAAATTGAGGCTATATATAGGCAAAAAAAAAAAATTACTAGAAGCAGGACAGCAGCCTGTTACTTAAACTCTTCAGATGAGAGATCACTTCATCTGTGTAAAGCACTATTAGTCAAAATACTCTGGAACTATGCAGACAGCTCGGAGAGTGATAGGTGGGAGGATGGGAGTGCCTGTACAGATGTTATGGCTTCAAATCCTATCACAGACTAGAACTATTAGTCTTGGGTTAATGAAAAAAGTTGTCTGACCCTTTCTGTGTCTTCAACATTATTGTTTAAAGAGCTGACTCCTGCACAGTTCCAAATGCAGTATCAACACCTATCAACATAATTGAAAGTCTTCCACCAGTGAAAAATGGAGTCAACATTAACAGAAAAATCACAGAAAGTTCCATCAACTTCTGGGTCTCCTGCTAGACATCACTGAACAAATACGACAGAGCTGGTAAGCAGATTCAATTCCTGCCTAAAGACAAGTAGGCCTAAGATTGTGGCATTCTTCCTTGAAAAGCTTTCTTCAGCTGATTCAAGTCAGTGTAACTCCCTTGCAAATAGAGTATCCACTTCCCAAAAGACTGTGAAAATAGGTCCAAATTATGGCTGTGGAGGAATATTACCTGGAAAGGAAAAGAACAAACTCAAAAGTGTATGAGGAAAAAAAAAAAAAAGGGATTGTTACAAATAAATAAATAAATAAGCATGACATTGAAAACTTGATCAAAATAAAAATATTAAAAAGTGTTTTTTTTTTTCACCTAGAAAATGGATTGAAGTAGCCCTAGAAGACAGAAAGTCAGTATAAACAGAATACTATTGTAACCTCTCCAGTATTTCTGCAAAATTAGATGTTCAAAAGCAAAAAGACAGAAAAGCTAATTCTAATGTTAGCTTATTTCTTGGGCAAGGTATCTGGAAGCAAGCTGTTGAGAAGTTTCTATTATTTCAGATCTTTTACCAAAAAGTTACTCAAACATCCTTCATGAGTGGTAAAAATATCTTTAACCTTCTCTGAGTACTGGGTATTGATCTAGATAACTTTTCCGGGTCTATGTCTCTGTCTCAATTTAATGTCACATAGTTAAAGCTGAGAACAGGAAATATTATATAAGTTCGAATGAGATAACAAAAGGCAAAACTGTTTACTTTTTTATGTACTATTTATTCATCATTCTGGTGGCTTGCACAGGATTGTAATCTCATCTCTGGATTATCGAAAAAGCATTTACCTGACTGCCTCTAAGTTTCCTCAGGAAATGACCAGACTGGCAGGAAGGAAGCAAAAAAATGAGGTAACCTAAATGTCCTCCTCCCTTCTAGGAACCCCTAGCTCTCTTTCAAACTCCTTTAACTTAGGAGGGTCAGACAAACTCCTTTAACTTAGGAGGGTCAAATTTGGTAAGAAGGCTGGATATTGATGTAAAATACTCCCATTTGCAAAGTTATATACCACACATGTAATTGATGGCCTCCTCAGAACCATGCTTACAAATAGGGAGACTTTTTTATTTTCCCTCTTTTTATTATTAATATTATTATTATTATTATTATTTATTTAACTAAAGCAACATGCATGGGAAAAGAGCACTTTTTTTTTTTTTTTACATAGAATATTCAAATGTTAACTCAAATTGGAAGCTCTCACTTCACTGAAGCCCTTCAAATGAACACTTTCTAATTTAAATTGAAAACGTTACCTAGATCTATTCTGACAGTTTTAAAAACATGTGGGAAGCAACCACTAGCTATGCAGCTAAGCCTTAAAACACTTGTCTAAGAATGATGTTCTCTAACTCTCCTGCTCATGAATCTAGCCCTAGCACTAAGTTTGGGTACAGATTTCTGTAGAGGGACATGCTGAAGCTGCAGTTGGAAATACTACGTGGGGAGAATTCCCACAGCAGCCCAGACCATTGGTGTGGTTTGGCAACCTCTTTGCAGCCCCGCTCTTTCTATGGGTCTCAAATCTTTTGCTTCCCTAACCCCATGCCTTCCCTAACTCTAAGTATGGGTTAATTATTCTGCAATGGGACATGCTGAAACCCCTTGTGAAAAGGATACAAGTGGGAGAGTTTTCACAGAAGCCCCCACTTTTCTTCCCCAATCTCTTTGCAGTTCCAGTTTTGCAATGGGCCTCATGTCAGAGAAAAACACGGGCAGTTGCTGCCTAGCATGGAAGGAGGGATATGGGAGTCAAGCATGACAGCAAGGCAGGCAGAGGCCTTGGTCTCACTGACAAAACATCTCATCTCTGTAGTACTTGAATAAACCAGAAAGTGACAGTCAGAGTCCAGACTAACAGGGTACAAGGCAAGGCACAGGCATGACTGCAAAGTTAGGTGCAACACAGTCCAGGCCTAAGCCACGCATGAGAGCCTCTGCTGAATGCAGCTCCACACGGAGGAGGTAGTAAGCCCTTCTGCAACGTCTTCCAGCTCTTCCTCGGAGAACTCCAAGGCCAGCAGAGGCTTCTCAAAAAGGTCTCTCCTGTCAGAGCTATCTCCCAAGCAGGGCCCAAGCTCTGGGCCCTGAAACTCTTGCTCTAACTCTAGCTGGGAGCCTTACAGGTAACTTCTGCTACAGGGGATACTGAGGCCCCAAGGGAAACGTGGGTGCAGAAAATTTATTATAGCAGCCCACACATTATTTCAGCAGCCTTTTAGGTGTACTGTCCTTCCCAGAAGCCCTTTCTCCCTCTCCCTACCATAATCCTAGCCCTAACCCTAAACCCAGTCCCAGAAGTTTTAGTACACTTTTCATTAAGCCTTTCTTCTCATCCTTGAAATTTAACTATGCTTTTAATATGCTACTAAATATACTACCTTTTATTATATATATTTACTTTTATTGTTGTTTTAAATTAAATTTTATCGATGTATATGGTATGCGTGTGTCATGTGTAACCTTTATTTCCTGGCAGGTTATGCTGTACTTCTGTCATTTTTTTCTTCCTCAGAGTGAGCTATTGAGTCTTGTTTATGAGATCTCCGTTTGCAGAATAACAAATTTCCTGCCATGATTCAGTAGTTTCATGTAAAGAGCATAACATTCTGTTGATAACTGCTTCTACACAATAATGAGGTGCTTAATGTAAAATAGTTGTATAATTGTATGAATCAAAGCTATATTTCTAATTTGAAGTTTGCAAACTCTATTTTCACATTATTTTAGGTTTACATGTTTAGGTTTATGTGTCTTTATCATGATGCTTTTTTAATCATTTATTCTTATTATCTTACTTATTGTTATAAATAATTTCCAACTAATAAGTTATTCTGTTTCTTACTCCAGGAAGAGGGGACATAATAAATCTGATCCAAAGCCATACAAGTTAAATGTAAAATTCAGCATTTGGACAAATTAGAAATTATTATTTGAGTTTGTTACTATTTTTTCAATGTGCTGATTGATCCCAAATAATTATCTTGGACTTTTTTGTTACTCCATGTAAAGTAATTGAATTGTGCTAATTGTTGTTGATTTACAAAGTGACAAGACATTGTTTCAGTGATAAGCATTCTGATGGAATAAAACTGCTAACACATTTTAAGAATAGTTCTCCGAATTTTATTTTTAATTTCATTAAACATTAATGCCAGTGAAGCTTGAATGCCTCAGTGTCTGCAGAAACGAACACAAAAGAACTGTGATTATTTCTGAATCCAGATCATGTTAAAACTAGCATGAATAAAGTACAGATAGCTTTTTTATTTTTTAATACTGATCTATCTCTAAATATTATGATTTTTTTTTTCACAGTAAGAACTGGCACCAAGATACAGATTCACAGCCTCAAGCAACAACACTTCTATTTATGAAATCCTGGTTAAACACCTTAGATACCTAAGCAGTCTTATTCAGTTTGGTAAGTTCACTTTGACCTCAGAAGGACTACTCCTCTGAGTAAGGTTACTCATATATAAGCATTTGCAAGGCAGCCTTTCATTTGCTGTTCTGAAATTGTTTTATGCTTGATTCTACTTTACAGATGACAAAAGAAAACTTAGTGAAGATCATGTATTTTAAATGAAAATATTAATAAAATGCTTTGGTTTTTTTTTCTTCACAAATAGTTGGATTTTATAATACATCTATAATAAATTTAATAATATCTTTATATCTAAATACATATAGAAACATAGAAAAATGTAGAATATATAGACTTATCCTGTAATTGCTAAGATTACTGAGCAAAGAATGACAGAAATCCTCAATGCATTCTTTTGAGAGTAAGAAGTGAACACAAGGAAAAAAGCATATGATTTTCTATGTTAAATTCCTGATGTGAGGGTAAAGAAAAATACATGGGTTTCAGTTGCAAAAGTTCTAAGCTCACTTGTTTCAGAATCAACTCCTAAATAGCAAAAAATGCAATTAAAAAAGGTGTGCAAGTAGGGTTTTTTTGCTTCATTTGGGATGCCTAAAAGAAAGAAAACCCTCAAAGTATTTCTTATATGATTGTGAACAGAATAATTTCACAATAGAAGTTATAGAGGATGAAGGGAGAAATTGCATGATAGATAACCAAAAAGAAAAAACAAATAGTAGAGACATTAAGAACAACTTCCTTCAGTCCCTGTTATGAGAATTTGAGGACCTGGACTGTTCACAGACAAATTTCAAAAAGTTTTAATTACAACAAACATATCTAAACTTTGCTTTCAGGGAAGAGAAATGACACCAGCAGTATGCTAGTTATTTTTCATAGCCTTTTTTCTATATTGTGTTTCTGCTGCTCGACCCTTATTGCCTGTATTCATCTGGCATCTCAGTCTGAGATGTGGAAGCTAAGTCAGCCCCCAAAGTGGTACCTGTTCTAAAGACATACATACAGTGGTTTCCTTGGCAACGGACACACATGGAAGATCTCTCAGAAGAGCTTCTCACATACTCATTTTTTCTGCACAGAGTGTTGGTTCATATGTATATGTAGGTCCAGGCTACAAACTTTATCAATCAAACTACAGCTGCATAATTTCAACTCCGACTTTTATTCTTTCCTGCTTTCCAGCAGCTTATGATGAACATTTGCTGATGAATGGAGAGGCTGGTATCTGGCAGCACATATTGCTCTACTAGAAATATACAAATCTCTGCTGGAACTTTACAGGTCATTTAAATAAATGTTTGAAGACAAAAATGGACTTATTCTAGTATTGAAGGGATGCCTACATACAAGGCATGTGGAGAATGGCCCAAATAAGAACCCCCAGATTGAACTTTTGAATTTAAAATACATGTGCATACATACTTAATATGCATAGCCATACTAAGACATTATTATTATTGGTTAGACTAAAAGTACTTTATAATTCTTATGTATTAGCATTCCCGCTTCACAGACATGGAGAATGATCCCAAACATGTAAGTTACATTACTAGAAGCCTTCTTGTTTTGGAATCAGCCTCATGATTCAAATCAGCCTTGAATGTTGTAAAGTGCTGCCTTATTGCAGAAAAAAAAAATATAGCCAACCTGCTAATCTTGTATAAGCAGTTTTAAACAGTGAGCTGTATATCTTATAATGTATTAGTGCTAGTATAGTAGGTAGGTAGATATAATAGATAGAAGAAATGTGTTCATCATGCTCCATTAAAAGAGTACTGCCCAATTAGGTACAAGTTTGGAAGGTTACTTTTTTCTCTAGACCCCTTACAGTTCTTCTTCCAACTTAGCTTGTGCTCAATTGGTTGAACATGGTTACTCTCCTCATTACATTTTACATGGACATAGCTATTTCATTTTCACTGATAGAATAATTGGTTTAAGAGCAAATCTAAAGGCCACTGAAGTTATTTGGCACTCTTATCGGTGTCCTCAGAGAGTGAGGAACCAGTTTACATGATACCTTTTCCCTCTGTCTTATCCCCTTTGCAGAAATAATACCTTGAGACACTAGTGGCCTTTTCAGATTTGAAAGGGACTTGTATTTATGTTTCAGAACTAGAAACAGAAGCTTTTCATGTGCCTTCAGCTCTGGGCTACTTAGCGTGGCTGATGGTGCTAGCAGACCTCATCCTATGTGTGATGTGGAAAACCTTATCTCTCACTGATTTTCATATATGACCACTGAGGTTCTAAACCAAGACCTGTTGTATTAATGGAAGGTTCTGATATTTTAGCTGACTTTGACATAGGTTTTCAACTTCTGCAGCTTCTATTGATTCATTCCACTAACCATTTTACATGCATATTTATGTCAGCAAAGGTGAAAATATAGCTTATAAAAAAAAAAAAAGCAACACTGTGTTCCTTACAAATGAATATTATTTGTAATGGAAAATAGACAGCAGAAATGCAAAACTGTTTTCAAAGTAGCTGAACTTGAGATAACAAGAATTTTATAGGGCTGTTCTGCTCCTATTCACTTTGTTCCGAACTCCCAGCTTTCTCTCACTCTCTCACTGTCTCTTTTTGTATCTTTTTTTTTTTTTAGAAGTACTCATTAATAAGTTGTAAACCTTACCTCCATGGTGTTTCTGCTCTGCTTTATTTTCCAGCACAATAACAAAGCTACTGTAGGTCAAGTGTGAAGGATAGGTAATAATTTGTCAGTGTTTCAAGCAGAATTCAGGGACGTTTCAAAATGTTTTTTGTGATTTGGGCTTCCAGCTTTAAAATGTGATGTATAATTGACATTTTGATACTTCGAGGCCATGGTGTATTCTCACACTTCCATGAAAAAAAAAACAACTTGCTGACACAATCAGGAAACAGATGGTGACAAAGATCTTGTATTTAATATGCCAATCATTATGCTTTAGTTGCATATTATCATCTCATTCATGAGGCCACTATATGAAGGAATTTTGCTGTGCTTCTGCAAATCAATCAAGAAGTCTTATAATTATTATTTTTTTTTAATATAATTTAGGACTTTCTTATCCTTTCTATGTTTTATTATATTTGGGGTGGAGTGTGTATGCAAATTTATTACACATGAAAAATGCTTTGACAATCGTGTGGCTAGAATAGATGTCAGCAACGAAATTTTCACTATAGATAGTTTCAATAGAGAGACCAAGAAATGACTTGGCAGCTGAAGTATCCACATTTTCCATACTTTGCTGTGGCCTTTAATCCAAAGACAGTGACATAGTAAGACATTAAAAGGGATGATGTCGAGTAGGAGGATGGATCCTGTAATGTGGCCTCATATCTACTAAGACCTGGAATTCAGTCAAAATTTCTGCTCAGGAAAACCACAGATGGCAGATTACCAATATATTTCAGTTAGAGCTAGCACTGGATTTGAAATCACTGAGTATGTGAGCCAAGCATACCTCTTCTTCAGCTCAAAATAGACATTTTCTTTGGAGAGTGCCTGACTTAGGGTCCCATCATACAGGAGTGAGTTCATCCCCTCACAAACTGAGCAAGGACCCTCCTTGGATAGCCTGAGATCCTTTGAAGAGGATTTAGTCCATTACTGCAAGTGGGGAGAAAAGGCTCGTTCTTTCTCTTTTCTTTCCGTCCTGCATTGTCCGGAGGATGCGTCTTTCCTGATAAGTGTCAAACCTTCATGTTCAGAGGAAGTTTCGGTATAGTAAGGATCTTTTCTTTTTTCATCTCACCCCTACTCTCTATGTGTAGGTTTCCCAGATTCTAAAATGTATATCTTTCCATTTTAAGAAAGAAGAAAATAACTGTGGTTCTGTGCAAAAAGAACATCACGAGCATGAGGACACAGCATGTGGCTTGACCACTGACTAATGCCTTGTTTCCTGGGGACAGAACATGCCTTTGACCTGGATATGGTTACATAGTTAGTTGAAAACTTACATATTCTAAGAAGAAAAAAAAAAAAAAAAAAGGATAGAAATATATACTGGCTTTTAGCTTATATACATTGAGGAGAGGAAAGGGAGGTTGATCTGGTGCTGATACTTAGAAGAGAAGATATTTCTGGAGGAGAAAAAGCAATTGAATTGTACACCATTGTTCAATATAATTTGTGCCATTCCAGGCATAGCACATTTCAGGAGTTGTTTCCATGGCAAAACAGTCATAAGTGCAAGAAACGTGAGACTATGTTTCTTTCATATGTGTCACATCGCAGAGTTTATGGTAGCCCTTCAGCATATCACTGCTCCTTTTGCTCTCTAATTCCCCTTTCCTAATCTCCAGCCATTTTAGACTACTGGTAATGTGCTGTGGTAGACCAGACCATCACTGACTCATCACTGGGAGTTCTGCGTCATCCTGATTTTGTTCTCTTCCCTTCAGTGCATGGCATTCCTCATTTAGCTCATCCAAACAGGTTTGCGGTTTACAAAAACAGAATTCTTTGAAGTTGTTATTCTGTGTTCCTTTTAATTGGTCAAGAAAAAAATAAAACCCACCAAACTCATTGTGTAAGAGAAGAGCTGTTCTTAGACATAGGGTCAGATTTATTGTTTGCTTCATTACTTATCAAAGATAGCAGCTTACACACCTTGCGCTATCTAGACAGCAGTCTCTTGGGATGTCAAAAGTCAAGGTTACATCAGCTCTTGACTTTATCCAGGCTGTATGATGTACAATGTCACTGTAACAGAGCACTTCCTCTTTGTTCTGGGGGAACTCGATTCATAATGAGCCCAACTAGGGTGTATTCGGATTGTGATAAAGAGCTCTACACAGAGGCTCCTGTTTTAGAGAAACAGGTGTTGGCTTTGATTAGAGAAAAATGACATCATCTAAGGGAGAGAAGAAAAAAAGCAAAGGGAAAGGAAGGCAAAAATAGAAAAAAGTGGCAACCAGACACAAATACATTTGCACATATAAAGCTGTTCTAATGAGAGCCAAATTGATTTGACATTCAGTGGCAGTTTGAAGCCAAAAAAAGCAAAGCAGCCTACAAAAGGCCCAGCTCATTGTTTATGGAGTGTCATACCTCATCATCTGTGAGACCAATAACAGTGATGGGAAGACCTTTAAAAGTATGGAGTTTGCACAGAGTGGCTGCGTGGATGCCGCTGATGTCAGATCCAATAGAATGATTGTGAGCTATTTCCTGAATTGAAATCATGTTTGTCAGATGAAGTAGATGCTCTCTACAGACTATATCTTTGAGAACAGAATTTGGTACATTGTTAGAATTCTTGGGTGATTTCTTCTAGGCAGGCGGAGCCACAATACTTATCCTGTGATGAGTACTGATCATCAAATGGCCATGAAGAAAAAAATAGAAGAGAAAAAAATTACATAACCTGCAAATGCTGCTTCCGCTACATGAAAATTACTCTCCTAAAGGAAAAGACCGTTATATAAAATCATGTAAATTAATGTAGGCATCCCTTTCATCACCCTTACTTTTGCAGGTAACTCTGTAATTATTAAAAAAAAAAAAAAAAAAAACATTTTTATTAAAATAGTAGACCTCTGTTGTTAGTAAACTGCAAAATATATTTTGTCCATCTCTGCTTTCAGTTAGAACACCTGGTGAGGACTGACATGTTTATTAAATGTTGGTGAATGCCAACATGAATTAAATAAGCCTTCAAAAAAATGTGAGATAGTATAGCCTTCTACAGTAAAGGATATGTGTAGAAAGCAGTCTCTCTCTTTGTGCCTTCTAGCTATGAACTCTATCTAGATATCACAATATTGATATTAAATTCAGATATAAATGTTTCTATTTAGATTTCACTAGAAAATCTGTTTCTTTCTTGGGGGAAAATTCAGGAATTACACCCTTCTGGGTCTCAATTCTCTAACAATTCACTGCAATACAAATAGACAGAGATCTCAAATTATCAAGTCCCATTAATAATCCCATTTTATGTGTAGTACCATGTATGGCTTTATGACTCAAAAGGCAATCAAGGTGACCAAACTTATAATGGATTGCACAACCAAAAATGAAGAGAAACAAGATACATAGAGGTAGGTGTAGGTAAATAAATAAAACATTTTCTTTAATTCACATTAACAAAACTCAGTTTAACTTTTTAACCGTTTTTTTTTCTTTTTGCAAACCTTCTTTGTATGTTTCCTGTAAATATTTGAGTCTCTGAGTTTATTAGCATGAACACCCAACAAAATAAATAGATCAGTAGATCAAAATATTTAAATAGGCACAAAAAGCTAGCTTTACATCTATATTAAATACAATATTCTGTGACATATAAAGACAGTGTATATTAGTTATGAATTATATATGCAGATGTAATTCCTGCTATGCTAGTTTATGTCATAAATCATATGATTGTTTCTTTTGTCATATTTAGGAGAATTATAAACCACACGTGGAATAAATTACAAATTCCAAGTATTACAAGATAGGTTTTTCAATTCATGATAGTACCCAGACATTCAAGGCCCTATCTATTTTGCCACAGACTTCAGTTTGCAGGAGAAATAGAGTTGCTCTAATGCCCACTGGTTTCACAGTCAGTCTAAAGTCTCACAGTGGTGGCATTTAATTCTATTGCATTAAGTATTAAAATACAGTTGGTATGGTGAGCCCTTCAACAAGCGGATTTCATTTTTCTTAGGCCACAAGGGTGCTCACGGATAACTGCATCATAGAAAAAGCAAACAGGGAATCAGTTCAGGATGATCAAAGAAATACATTGCTACACAGCTTTGATAAATGTTGTTAAATCATTTAAAATGTTACCTTATAGGATTTAATGTCAGAAATATAACACCACAGAAGTGAACAGGAGCAATTTACATTTCCCTTAGAGCTATTGTTTCACACTGTCTGAAGATTCAGGCTATGTCTTTGCTGAGAAACGATGTATTTTACATCAAGCAATGTAAACTTTTATAAATTAGTGAAAACAAGAAAAAGACAAATTTCAATTTAATGCAGTTAGCCAGGGTTAACCTTAGGCCCACATTTGCCATTCTATCAACTGCATGTAAAGAGATAAAAATGATACGTCTTGACTTGGATTTTACATTGAGACAATTAATTATGGGAAATCACATGATGTCAAAAATGAGCATATAGCCTTTGTGAGAGCACTGTATTAATTTCCTGCTGCCCAGATTGGAAACTTCTCTCCACAGGTCTATATTTACAAAGTTTGAACATACCATGCACCTTATTTCCTTTGTGTTTCCTTCCATGCCTGCAAAAGGGATAGTTTCTATATAAAATTCTTCTATAAAAAAAGAGAACCAAATTAATGTATAATCAATGTGTAATCAAGTTCAATGTATAAACCTTTGCATGTATATTACACTATATATATACTGATGCAAATTGTAATGAATCAGTCATGTTAGTTACCGCTTTTTTTTTTTCACTTATATATTCACTGTCTGCTTCCTGTGCTATATCAACACTGAACATTTTTGTAGAAGAAATTCATAAGTCAGAAATTCATAATACGTCACATTTCTAGTCTGGTCATGGACAATTCATATATCAAAAAAAAAAGTGACATGCACAAATAGTTTTTTTTCAGTTTGATTTGTCCTACTAGACAACCAGGTGTCATGAAGCTGGAAACATATTCTCAAGTAGTAGACTCAGGCAGTTGCTTCTGTTTAGCTAGTCAAAAGGATCAAGGATACCTGTTTCTGATGTGTAATTACCAGGTATGAAACAGCAGTTTCATCTGGCAGAAAGCAGACCAAATTAATATAAGCTAAAGACAATAAATAAATACAATAAACAAACAAATAAATAAATAAATATTTTAGTTTTATTTTGTTTTCCCAGCAGTGAGAGTGATTAATTCCTGGAACAAATTAACTCAGCAAGTGGTAATTTCTCCATTGTCTGTAATATCTGCACCAGGAATGGATTTTTGTTTCCCTGAAAGACATGCTTAACTAAAACAAAACTGTCATTAAATCTGTGGGCAGAGATAAAGGTGCGGGAACTCCCCTTCTGTGATAACTTATACCAAGCGTGTAACTTTGCACAGCACTTTCTTGCTGGTAGGGTTTGGGTAGTCTAGATGGTGGCTTCTGAGTAGTACCCGACACAAGTCACTTGGTTCAGAAAAAATACTTAAGATAAAATTTTATGCACTTGTGCTATACAAAGATCTTTTAGTCTAGACAACCTAGGAATCTCTCTAGCCTTAAAACTGACAAGTTCCTAGTAGTATTAATCTAAGACATACAAGTACACACAAGGAACACAAAGAAAACTGTGTACGCAAGTCAAAATACTCCTCCAATCTATTCTGAAAGTAGTTCTTTAGATTTTTTAGCTGCCCAACATATACAGTCTTACCTGCTGTATTGTAGTGAAGATAATTTTATTTTCATTCTTTTTACTTCCAGAGCCAACAGTCTGTTTTACTTCCATATAACTGACTATCATATTTTATTCCGTTCATCTATCTTCAGTTGAATCATTTAGTGAATTCCAGCCCACTACTCCTTCCTCAGCTCAGTAGAGTCAATAGGGCTGCACAGGTTCTGCTAAATGAGTACTGAAGAAGATCAGATTAAACAGATATACTGAAAGTCTAGTTGATACAGGTAGTCTTTACAGCAGTGGCAAAAAACCTGTAGGACTGCATTAATTAAAAAAAAAAAAAAAAAAAAAAGCTAGTGTTTATAATTAGTTAACTAAGAGATTTGAAACTGGGCTTACTAACAGGACAGTTTAAATACAGACGCTAAGATAACAGAAAATAGTTATACACATTTTCATTATAAACCTCCAGTGTAAAAAATCTTATCAAGGAAGTGTGACTACTGACTACCAGCTCTACTCCTTAGAGACTGGTATATTTTAAAGACAAAAATTTCTCCTGTTTGCAAATTTTGTTAGAAGTTATTCTGAAGAGAAAGGAAAGGAAAACAATAGGAGTTATCCTGGAAGAAAACTAAAATTCTCTTCCTTGTCTTTCCTACTGATCTGTATGCCACTCTCTTGTTACAGTGGGATGTTTGGAGGCATATTTTCTAAAAGAGTTCCCAGCTAGATAACCTGCACTTGTGCCAAACTGTTCATTTTAAAGCTATGAGTTACCTGCCTTACACAAAACTGTGGGAGGCTCCAAGATGTCTCCTATATGTGATTAAACCACCTGTTTTCTCAAAAGGCACTTTCAGAGTAGTACTACCATGTCTAACCATGGAGCTGGAAATGACTGGAGATCAAAATGTGCTGCAACATCTGAAAGCTGAAAATGAGTCGTTTTGTAGGAAGAAATTTTGCAAGATGTTCATCTGCAGTCTGTTTTCAAGACATACAAAGACACAACCCATGCACCATTACAAGCCCATCAGTTTCTTGAAAGGAAATACATATACCTGTGGTGTAACACAAACATTTTATTCTGTGCAGGCTTTGAGTAACAGAAGGTGTTTTGCATGCATACGTCCACAACTATGCTTTTAGCATGATGTTGTAAGGTGCTTAACTGCAACATAGGCATTGAATGCAGTGTGTCCTTTGTAACTCAGGGTTGAAATCCAACTCAGATGTTCTAGAACAGCTCATGTTTCTGGAGGTGTCTGAAGTTAGATGAATGTAGCAACCTTTTGAGTAAAAAATTGGGAAAATCAATGAAGATAATGGGAAAGAAAAATATTTTAATTTCAAAATTATTATTACATGCCATCCTTTGTGTATTTCAGAATTTTTCTTGCTTTGAAAACCAAGTGATTTTTATTTTGTGGTCACCCACTTGGTGGTCACCTATGACTGTTAGAAGAAAAGGCTTAAAACCAAGCATGTCAAAACCCTTTTGGTGAGGAATCAATAGCATAGACTTTGCACATTACTAAAGAATTAATATGCAAAGTGTAAGATTGTTTTCTGTCAAGATACCTCATCTATATTAAAATTCATACATAGAGTAAAATGTTTCGCTAAAGGTAGGGACTAGTGAGAAGAGGTATTTTATTCCTGTCCCTGACAGTGCAAAGATGAGTAGTTTCCTCAGCTCTGTGAAAACAGAGAGCAGAAAACAACTCTGCACTTTTAACTGAATCTGCCTTCTTCTTGTATTTTATCAGCAGCAATAGCAATTTCTACAATTTTACAAATGGGTTTGAGTTATTAATTTCATTACTAAACAACAAGAGAAAAATACCACCAAGCTATATAGATTGCTCTTTATGGAGCAGTTTCTGGTACTGCTAAAACAGTGCGTTTTTACTTCACACCACCCTCCCCCAGCTTCTTTCCTCTATTGCTTTACTTCAGTCACTGAAATAAGAGGATAGAAAACAGGAGTATATGTGGAAAGAGACTGGTTCAGCAAAATGCTGTTTTCTTATACAGATACTATTTTATTGTGAAACTACATTTAAAAACTAAAATGGAAAATAAGACACATACATAATATTATGACTAGTAATGTCTTTAGTTTTGCAGCAGATATTGTATAAGCAAATATACCTTTATTTTCCACATACTATGCTACAGTAGAAAAGAAAGAGAACAGCATCTTTTGGTCAACTGTGAAATGCCATTTGTAAGTGGACGTACTTCAGGCTTACTAGGGTTTTTTGTCCCCTCTAATTCATTGCAAGTTTGTTTTTGTTTATGAAAACAGATTTGATCAGATAATCGGAGTGTAGAGGTAGTGTTCAATCATTCAGCGATATTTGGTGGATTTTATTCACTTTTATACTTCATTGCGTTTTCACTCTTGGAAACTCATTTACATAATCTCCGTATGGTCATTTCACAGTAACTGTATGTGACTCTCGATATGCCAGCTAATAATTACCCTAAGCTATCAGAGAATTCGTAACTGCATAGTGACTACACAGTTATTTCTTAATATTCATACTCGAGATTGAAAGCTCTCTGACTGGTCCAATACTATGAATTGTCAAGCTGTTTACCAACAACAAAGACTCTGCCTCTGCTTCTCAGCCCCTGCAGCTGAAGCAGAAAATGCCGGTGTTTACTTAAAGAAGGGGAGAAAGAAAAAAAAAAAAAAAAAGGAAAAAAAATACTCTCCTTCTTCTATGCTTGAGCCTTTGCTGTTGAAGAGAACAGTAGTTTTTGTCACTGATTTCAATGGGACTTCAATCTGACTCACTTTCTCATCCTTTTATGCCCCATTCCTCTTGCATTTCAGCAAAAGTACTTTATTTACATAATAATTGTCATAAAACTATACTTTCTGTAAATGAGATTATGCTGTATTTTCCCACCTGCTGGCTTAGTTTAGGTTCCCATAATCTCTTATACAGAGCTATGCTGTACATGTCTGTGTAACTGAATGTAATAACCCTAGAAAAATAAGGAAGGAAGCAAGAATTTTCCCTTGGAAGTTTGATAGGCCAAAATCCTTAGGTATTTTTAACATAGCATTCCAACTTTCTTGGCCTTAGGACACCACTTTTTAGCATTATTGTGACACAAGATGGATTATCGTGAGACTGTTGTCAGAGTAAGGTTTGGATTAAATGACTATGGAAAGGGACAAAGACAAATTTTGAAAGGCAGGACTTTCCTCTCCTTCCTTCTTAGCAATTGAATTAAAAAATGCCACTGACTTTAATCACCAGTTACAGGGTATTGAATTGTATGGTGTTTTAGAATTTGGCAGAAGAGATGAAAAATTTCTGAATGGGAATAAAGGAAAACACAGAAAATCCTATATAAAAATGCAGAAAAAAAGACTGTTTTCTTTTATATTTTACAGAATAAGTAGAAATGACATTTGGGTAATGATTAAATAATACTCAAAAAGTCCACTGTGCAAACAAGGAATTTCTCAGGGTTGTGTATATGTGTGCTACTTAATTGTTTTGGATTTTTGGTTGAGATTTCTTTTCTTTTCAAAAAGAATGATGTGATCTAAAAAGAGAGGACAAGCTTAGTTCAGTTATAGCTTTCATATAATTACTACAAACTAATGCAAATTAGACTGTAGGTCTGCTCAATGTACATTTCTGTGCTTGCCAAATTATGTTTGGCAGTGTGGTCAAGCAATAACAGATGCACACTGTGCCTAGTTTTCTCGGGCTGTTCAATAATTAGGAGGGCCATGTATTATAATAAACCACATCCCCTTGGCTGAGATTTGGATGCAAATTGCACACTAATTCACTTCCAAGTTTTTTGGAAGCATACCAAAAGACATGAAAATTAGGGAAATATACTATTTACTTCGGGAAATGTGTTTAAAACTAAATAAGGCTCATTTGTAAGCAGTGTTCATCTATTCCATGCTTGTAAAAAAATTAACAATAAGTTCCCTTTTCTTTTACACTATTTAGTTCAGCTCGAGCACAGAGCAGCTAATGTGACACCTCTGCAATGTTCATGGCATCTCTATTATTCTTGCACTGAGAGAGTACAATATAAAAGACAGTTACTCTGCTTTGTATTTCTCTAAGGTATTGCTGAGGTTGAGTGGATGATATCAGTTCAATGAAAGACTTGAATCACACTGCAATCCAAATTCTTTGCAATCAGTTGAGTTGTAATGGCATGCTGTTCATAGCAGAAAATTTGTCTTTTGAAAAGGCTGAAGATTCTTTACCCTTAGTTATTACACAAAGGCTGAATGGACAGATTTAATCAAAAAAAAATAATGAAGGAAATTCTAGACAATCCATCAATGCAGTGCATAGATGTAACTACATCCATCACTGAATTCTGGAGCAACAGAAAATTAAAATAATTGAAACTAATCCTATAAGTATAAACAGGTAGTTAGGATATCCTGAAAACTGTTTAACAGTGAGCTGCATTTCAGTAACAGCTAACACTATGAAACACAGAAATACAGTGCAACCTAAAAACTGTGTAATGGGAGATTCATCCTTTGTGTTTATTGCCTACAACTTGTACTGTGATAGCAACTGAGACATGCTCACAAACTAGGACCCCACTGTACGTGCTGTAGACAAATACAGGAAAAAAAAAAAAAAAACATTGAAAAAGACAGAATGCTCTCCTACAATAGCATTTTTTTGTTTTAAGAAGGGATATCAAGGGACAAAATTTTATAAATCTTCCCAAACATTCACGATTTTATGTGATATTCAAACAATTCTTTGCAAGAAGACAATGAGGGGAAATGTTCCTTGCCAAAAAATATTTAAAATAACTTGAAATATATTCTAAACTCCCAGCACAATTATAGTGACTACAGTGTAGTTTTAGTATGGGTGATTTACTTGTAAAGAAATTCATGTGGGCACCAGCAGAAATCTCTATAGCAAATCAAAAGTCAGCAGATTACTGCAGAAGTCCTAACTATTAAAACTTTGATAATATAGAAATACTGGCATAATGACATTAGGTAAGCATCCTAGCAATGAAAATGTCTTTAGGAGGATAAATCAATGCTGTGTCATGCAGCTGTAACTAGACTGCTATGCATGTAGGCTTACAGAGTTTTATAGTAGGTGTTTTTCAGGTGTTTCTTAAGAGTTTAGCCTGTTCAGTGGTTGTTGGTATTGTGACTCTATCATCACAGACTAACAAAACAGGGGAAAAACAAACAAACAAACAAAACCACTTGTTTCCAGCATGATGAACAGAGAGTTAACTACATAAAAGCAATTTTGGCAAAAGTACTGTTCACTCTGTATGTTGAAATTGAAAACAGGCTAAAGACTAAAACTGGGAAAGCAACTGAAATTGTAAACTAATTTGAATCATTTAAATTAAGGGACTATGAAGAGCTTTAGAGGAATTTTGCAAAAATAACCGATTGAACAACTTCATAGCAGATAAGCCTCAACACAGATAAGACCTCCCTAAAACACATTAGTGGAAACAGTCTAAAGTATTTATACATAATGATGTCTCCTGAATTAGTTGTAACCTCTCAGGAAAAAAAAAGATCTAGGCATTACTGTAGACAGCTCAATGGAGAGACTTGTTCAGTGGTGATTAAAAAAGCAAATAAGATGTTAAATTGTGTTAAGAAGGGAATAGAGAATAGAAAAGAGAAGATTACAATTCCATTATATAAATCGATGGCACATTGATTACTGTATTCAGTTAGACATCTTATTTTAAAAAGACACAAATGAGAAGGTGAAATGAAATACAATGAAAATGACAAAGGTGTTACTTTCGTAGTCACTGAATTATGTCAGCCTCTCCAGAAGCATAAGGGACTAAGTGGAAAATGTTAATCCCGATTTGATAGAACGATCCCTAGAAAGCTAGCCCTTTTTCTAACATTTATCAGATGCAAACCAACCCATTTTTTAACATTTATGAGAGACTGCTTCAACATGCTGCCAGTGTCAGATTCAGGAAAATACAATGATGGTATAGAGACGTTTTTGGACTCCAGTCATTTTGTTGTGTGCACTCATCATCAGTGCAGAGTATGTGTAAATCTAAATCAACACTTGAGAAATAATGTAATTTCCATTTTTAACGAAGAATACTTCTCAGAAAGTAGTCTTTCCACTTAAACATCTGGCTTGTCCTCCGTTTTCTTGCAGAGGTTATTGGAAGGTTAAGGTTTCCTTAACCCTGAGGTTTTTGGGGTTTGGTGGCCAGGGGATGGGGGAGTGGCAGTGGGGGGTGTTGTTATTGTTTATGCTTTTGTAAAGATTTTTCTATTCTTTTTATAGAAATTAAATTATTGAGGTCAGTCAGAATTTTTTCATAATTATCATGTTGTTGTGAAGTGATGAGGGTTGTTATATGTTGCCTGGACTGTTCAAGACAGCAGGATATATACGTAGTAGCTTCCCCAGACTTGGAGAAGACCTCTGAAAACGTCAAGTTTGTTCACATCTATGTCTGGTGAAACAATATGTGTGCATGTTAAACATTGAAAATAGTCCAAGAGCTGCCATTAATTTGAATTGATCTGAAATCAGTATTTGGATCTGCCGGAAATTGAAAAATGTTATTTCCATAACTACTATCTGAGATACACAGAATCTTTTGAGGGATGTATAAGAATGGCATTGTCATCAACACTGCTAACTTCAATAGAACATTAATTTCTTAAATATGAAAGAAAGCACAGAAGATAAGGTGCCTCTCCACTCAGAAAAAAAAAGCTTTAGTAATATCCCCATATCCAGTAATATTCATTCTCTGTATGTGGAGAATGCAATACCTGAATAAGTCTCTCTAGTGTGTTACTGATTGAAACAGTCTTTTAATAACATTAGGCAAACTATATATAAAGTTATATAAACTTAGATAATGATATCTAAGAAATCTGGGGATATTGGACAGACCAAACACATTGGCAATAGCCTTAGTCTTCTGAACTATGTTCCCCCAGTAGGCGACAGCTTTTGTGATTTTTTTAAGTCTGTTATACTAAAGGCTATAGGGTTACACTGGAATGTGTTCCATATCTATTAGATGGCTGCCTCCACAGATGGCTCAATGATCTCTGCAGATTCCTTTTATTCAATACTCTTACAATCCTCAGAATTGTCCTAGAATAATATCACCTCTACTGTAGAGTCAGGTGAAAGTCAAGATAAATAAATGAATTTCTCTTCATTTGGTTCATTGTATAACATGTTCACTCCAAAAAATTATGATTTATTGTTTTTCTTATCAGAATCTCCCTCAGTAACTCTGGCAAGTTAGGCAGAACTGAAGCTGAGCAGTAATTTTGAATTAACTGACTGTAATAAAATCTATTAAAAATTCATAGCATTCAAAATTTTCAAAGAAAGATGGAAACATTTATTTTTAAGCATTTTCATTTATATTTGTAGCTACAGCTCAGATTTGCAAATGTAGGTAGTTGAGTTAGGTGCCTAAATACTTCCATACATGTGACACTAAATTTCAATCAGATCAAGGTTTAAAATATGTCTTCTGGCACAGAATAATATATTGGGAATAACATCTATAGATTATTTGGCTTTCATTACTACTTTTTAAATTATTTTTAAGACTTTGTGAAACAGCATCTCTGTTTGCTACAACTGTGGATGGTATGCTTTGTTCAAACCTAGGAATTCTCTTGGAATGGTAATAACTAGTAAGGATAAATAGTTCTCTTGCAAAATTTGATGTCAGCAGCATGATCTGTTCTAGCCTAGAGAAAATTCTCAATTCTAAAATATTACTCAGGCAAATGCTTCAATCTCATGAACCTTATTTGTCATCTCCATATTACTCAGGTCATTCCAGTAGTCTTTATTGCTCTGATATGAAATACAATGCCAGTATTTACCAAAGCATTATGTATTAATGTTTCTTACAACGTTACTCAGACTCCCCCTTTTGCAGCTATCCTGCAGTTCCTTGGAAGAACCAAAATCCAACCTCTGAGACTACCATGAAAGCTGTGGAACCAGCTGAAAAAAAAAGTTTCTAATTTACATCCATTCTTACTGGATAATACAGACTGCTGGGAAAGTCTGTAGCCAAGCAGGAGGGAAAGAAACAATCGAATTGCCATTAGATTGAACCCATGTCTGCCATACCCTAGGTGAATGTCAGTGCAAGCGATGTGTTGGGGAAGGGGTGGAAAGAAGATGGTTCTTCACTCCTACCTCAAGTTGCTTCACATTTCCCCTGCGAAAAACAATATTACTTTTGGGAGGAGATTTGGGGTCGTGAATCTTATTGTACAGATTTGTCTCCCTGCAACCTTGACATGTAAATATGACCTCATAGACTTATGAGAAACCTCTTTTTTTGGTATTTCCAATTCAGGTAAGTCTTTTGGTCTATGTTATGTTTATATGGGGCCCATTGCTGGCTTTCTCTGCCCACAGACTTCATGCAGGGAAACAAAACACCTGGATTCCAGTGTCAAGTTTGGTGCTGCAACAACCAGTCAATGCTTTGATGTCCAAAAGTGTTTTGTAATAAAGTTTTTTACCCTCAAGATTTTGACAACCTTTGCAACTTTTAAGAAGTGGGATAAAACTATCTCAGAAGTGGTTACAAAAGCTGGGGACACTTTTGTTAACTGAGCTGTCATTTTGGCATAATATCAAGTCCATGGCAGACTCACTGAAAAAATACCGCACTATAAAATAGACCATCACAGAATCTTAGCATGGAACATACCTAAGAACATGATGAGGTCAACCTGTGCTTGTTATCTCATAGGGATTCAAAAAGAAAAAAAGAAAAAAAAAAAAAAAAAAAAAAACTAGCAGAGGGTTAATTTAAAACTAAGAAGAATCTACTTCAGGCAGTAGTGTTTTTTAAACCTTCCTTTATAATTTTTGCTTATCAAGGAGTGCCCTTCTGGTATATCAACTGAGCCAAGACTGAGTTCTCAAATACTATGATGGCTTCTGTTAATTAGATAGTTTATCTGTGATGAGTTGTTGACACTGAGATGATTTGTGTTAAATAATTTTAAAATATTCTGTGGGGCACTAACTTAGATGCATTGTTTGTTCATATTCCAGGCCCCGACTTCAATCTTTTTTACAGCCCTCAACAGAAATGAAGTCGATGCTTCAGCAAACTTTAAGTCAGAATAAGCAACACTGCAAAGACATTTTTGAGTAATTTGAAATCTCTGCAACAATTTTAAGTTTTATTCTTAATAAGTTTGCCTTTTTATCCTCTGGTCTGTAGTTTAAGGGCATAAAATGTGAAAAAGATTTTTCATAATATTATTTAAAGACGTTACGTTTTGCTAGGTTAGCATTCCTTAAATATTTCTTTTGTGGTGTTTTCCTACTCATAAAACCATCCCCAGCTGCCCTGTTCAGGGCAAAATGAAGGAAGGATTGGCAGAACATGGCACTTTTTTCAAGTGGTGCTGTACTGACATGGTCTGTCTTTCAGAGGGCTTTACTTTCATTCACAGGAAACGTGGATAGGCTGAGTTTTAATTGTGAAATTTGCTATTTATTACAAAAAAACATGCATTGGTCTTCAGCAGTGCTCACTAAGTATTACAGTGTTTGAAATGGGAAAAAAAATGTTAAGGCTGCACAGGGATGAACCAAGGGTAAACACATTTATAAGCAGGAAGTACTCTGGTACCATAATAACAGGCTGCACATCAGCATTTCTTGTTCTTCAACTCCAGAAATTGGTTCTCCTCTCCTATCTTGCTCCCCTGTTCTTATGCTTTTCCACCTTCGCATTTCTTTCTATTCTTTTCTTTCCTATTGCCCCTTTCAACAAAAATTATACCCTTCTTTCTTACTGTTTTTAACTACTTTTCTCTTGTTTGCCTCCAATCTCGCTGTAGTCTTTAAGCCCCAAATGCTCCCTTTTCCTTCTCAACGCCCCATCCTTCCTGAGTGGGAGTGCTGCCCATGCCGCTATAACACCTCAGACTCTGTTGTGATCTCCGTTCTGCATTTGCACATGGATACAGTCCCCTAATTGAGAGACTTTTTTTTTTTTTTATTAAAAGCATTAGACATTTATATGTAGGAATAACACTTGCAGAGACATTCTCTAGGTTAAAAGTTAAAAGGGATGTCAATCATCATACTTCAGAACATAAACAGATTGCCAGCGTGGGTTGAAAAGGAATTTTCCCCACATAAAATCATAGAAGTTTGCAATAGAAAAGAACTAATAGGTCAGCTAATCCATCTACCTGCCAATTCAAGCTTTTTCCCCACCATATATTTTGCTGTTCCTTTGGCCTTTTAAAAACCTCAAGTGATTGGACTGTTAATGCTTCCCTGTAGAGATTATACAGTCCTTTAGTGCAGCTAGTTCACTCTCTAGATTTTTTCTAATAGTCAGTCTAAACTTTCTTTTACTGCCTTCATCCCCCTAGTCTTAATGGCACTCCTATTAAAAACACACATCTATCATATTAAATAACGTTTAAATAACATTCTCTCCTGCCGTATTTTCTACAGCTTTTGAGTACGCATAAATTGTTGTGAGCACCTGATTGATGATTCTTACCCGCTCTATTAGTTGCCTTTAGCTAAGCAAACAATTCTTTTCAGTATCACCTCTGCTTAAAATTGTACTTCTATTACCACAAAGCATATGAGAAGAATCACCTACATCACATGACTACAGGGAAATCAGAGCTTCTGAATATATGTAAATACACAGAAATAGATTTGTCAACAAGAATATCCATATGCATGGCCATATATGTGGTACACTTACACCCATACAAAAGGACTGTGCAGATAATTCTATCGTAATTCCTTTCAAGACACTTCTCCCAGTTATGTGAACGTGGCTGTGGTATTGTGCTCAGCTCTGACATGCTTTGTCCAAGAAGGAAGAGAGCCTTCCATAGGAGGCCTCTTTCTCTTCAGTGGTGAAAACTTTGGCGATTTAGAACAGTGATGAATTTGCAATGAAACACAAAATACAACAAAAGCCATGAAAGCCTTATGGGGAGGTTAAACGGGCTATGTGTGTTGTATATCCCTTGCTGGGCCACTAATAAATTATCCCACCAACCATTAAAATTAGTTAAACCAGAATGCTCCAGCAGATTTTAAATTCCTCATACATTAGCTTGTAAGCAAGAGTAAGATCAAATAATTCACAGGTAGCCCTGAAGCAGGCAGGGGTATACTTTCTCTGGGTCTTAAAGGGACACGTGCTCTTGGAGATTTGACAGAGGGACAGGGTGTCCAAATGTACCACAGGTGAGCCTTCTGTTACTTGTGGGATGGATTAGTAACATGCCAGAAGGAATAGGAAAGCACAACTCTCCTAGTGCTTTGTGCTGTTGTTACTGTACCTGGGAGTCAGCTCCAGCAGAGGGAATGTCAACTCTTCCTGCAAACAGCTTTCAACTACTTTCTCCACTTCTTTTTTTTTTTTCCAAGACAAACATAATTCTTCACTCTTTTAAAGCTCATATCATCATTTTTCTACTGCTATGGCATTTGCAAGGTTAAGGCTTCAATACGGAAATATTTTTGGAGTCTTCTGGGCAAATTCTGCGTAGCTGTTAACAGATAAAAGCAGCCAGTGACCTTCAGCTTGTTCTGCGCTCCTTAGCCCTCAAGATACTTCCAAACTTCATTGACCTAAGGAGATCAGTGGTCTAGGCTATTCACATAGCAAAAGCAGATTGCAGTGGTGCTCATGTATGCTACAAAGAACAAAATAGATCTTTCTATTGTAATTTCTATTAAAACTCTAACAAGCAAGTAGGTAATATACTTAAAATACAGATGATGAAATGGTTACTATAAAGTATCCTAACGAGACAGATTTCTGTAACTCTATTTTTGTATATCTTTACATCCTTTGTAGATTAGCGTAAACACAATTAATTAATCATGAAAAGCAACTCCTACAGAGTAGAAGCAGGATTTTAGCTTCCAAAGCAACTTCCCTGCCAGACCTGAAAAATCTTATTCATTGTCAAGCAGTGTCACTCTTCTTAGCCAGCCTTTGATACCACGAGGTGCAGCAACCAAGAATTGCAGCAGCCTGCCTGTTTTTTGACATGGATACAGGATTGAAATATACTGGGCTATTTGCACCATCTGGTACATGCATTTCAGTTGAATGAAAGCAGATGAACTCCTGGGCACTTTGGTGATGAAACACCAGGAGAAAAGGAAACAAAACCCAAGAGACAAAAAAGTGTTAGTGAGGAAAAGAAAGCTGAATTGATCTCATTTCTGGACTGTGGAAGGCCATCTTCTAGGTTTCTTCACACTTGACATGGGACTACATGTTTGACTCCTTGTGTGTTTGGAAAAGGAATGCATTAGATTAAGCAGAATGTTCTAATGATCCGTTTTAGTTTTGAAATCTGGGGTTCTATAAATATGTATATATCAATGTTGCTGTGACTATGATTTGCAGCTGTCAATCAGTGTGCGTTTATGGCTGTAAATTTTCATTTCACTAGATTTTTTGCGTAGTCTTCTAAAGAGAATAAAAGTCTACTCCACATCTCGAGATTTTAGACAGAAGAGTAATGCATGATTAACAGTATGCTGAGAGGTGTCACATTCACATTAACACTGATGTGTGAACCAGTGGTCAAATGGCAGATTACATGTCTGTCACAACACATCAGGGCAGTGTTCCAGTCTGCCAGCTTTACCCTGCCCAGCTTCTTCAAACAAAGAGTTCTTCTGAAAAATGTAGCACAAAAAGAATGTTGAGCCTTTGGGGGAAAAAGAAGTCTGTCTCACGGTCAAGCTTTCTGAAGTCTTAGTAACATCAAATGGCAGAAGGGGGTTACTCACAGTCACATAACCTTGCAGGTTCGTGGAAGTCTGTAACGCAAATGTTGCATATGTGGCCTTATCAAAGATTTTCTGCATGATAAGTATATTACTGAAAAAGTACTGCGGCTGGCATATTTCGATTTGGAGAAAGGATGCCAATTCTATCAAGGCTAGAAAAACTCTGACCCAGTTCCAAGTGAAAAAGCAAGTTTTTGGAATACCATTTCAAGCAAGAAGTTCCAGTTCATTGGAAATGTCATGAAAAGTGTCCTTCTCCTTTTTTCTTAAGGACAGAAATTTTATTTTTAAAGTGCATTATTAACTAGCTGCTTGATTTCTTAATAGCAAATTAAGACCTGGAGCCGAAGTGACTGTTAGTGGGTAATGGTGTTTGAAGTCAATATATATGATGAAGTTGAACATATTTCCAAACCCTTGGGGTGTTTTTATATATTAAAAACAAAATTTTAGACAATAATTGTAATATTGTTTACAAAATCAAAAATAATTCTTAGGGTTTAAAGATGCTATCTAGGGGGCGGTGAATGCCATGCTCACTTGAACAGTGCCTGACTTCTTATGTGCTGCAAGTCCCAAAAGATCTGCTGAACTTTGCTGGAAGTCAAATTGTTCTTTCACCAGTACTCTCACCTCACTGGAAGCACAAAATGGAAGATACCAAGGATTAAATGTTGAAAACATATACATAACATAAAAGTTAAGGTCTCTTTTCAAGAACACCTAAAATACATGTCTTTACAATATAAAAATATGTCTGCTGAAGATTTTTATCAAAATACTGTACTTCTGAGTAGTTAGCATATGAGCCAATATTTGGACACAGCCCAAAATGAGTAGTTAAGTATTGTCTTGGCTCATCTCTTAAATGTTAATATGTGTTTACTATACATAAAGGACTTGATGATAACCTCTTACAGCATTCTAAACATTGACTTTATCAGAATCACTCCTGATTTATATACAAACAAGAACTGGAATATCAAATCTATGTATAGATATGGAAATATATATAGTGTGTGCATTTTTTATATGCTACATAAAAGTATAGAATACATATTCTGTATTCTATAAAATATTCCATATTAATACACAGAAACAGAGTACATCTTATATAGTAATTATTTGGATTTTTACATTGCTTCTGCATGGATACATATTTCTACACAATTTAATATAAAATTCAGTCCTCTGTATCATCATATAGCTTTAGTAAAATCCTCTTCTCTGCTCCTAGTTTAAAATATTTAAGAATACCTATACAGGTGACAAGTTCTATGAATTTATATAGTGCACACATATTTATTTTCAAGCATGATGGTAGGAAGAAACTTTTATAATTTTCCTTTATTTTTTAACAGTAAATTATTATTTCATGGAAAAAAAAAAAAAACACTGCTTTGTTAGTGAGATGAAGTTCAACAACATTCAGATGAGCCACAATTCAGTTTGTCAGCTTTGGCTTCCTTTCATCATTTTTTTTCTTCCTGACACTATGAACCTGCTGCTACTGTCATAAGATGTAAAGTTTATTTCTGTACACATTTTGCTTCTCATTTCTGTATGAATGGCTCCTATGTCTTGAGGCACAGAAATGTTATTTTCTATGGATTGAATTTAGGCTTCTCAGGAATAACGTAGGTATGGCATGTTACAAACAGAAAGAGTAGCTGGAGGGTCCGAATTCCACCTTTAGCTATCTTCTTTCTAATTCACTTAAAGTCACTTAAATAATTATTCTTAAGCAAAGGTCTCACTGTATCTTACAGTGCCATACATAAAAAGCAACTATGGTTGTACAGCACAGCATGGTGTTATAAATGATGCAGTAGCATAATATTTTACATTCAGAAAGTAGATACAAAACTGCACAGTATAAATGAAATATTTTCACTAGTTTTCATTAATTTAATTCTTATACTCAAAGAGAGATAATCTTAATGAAATGTATTTTAAGCTCTCTGTATTTTAAATGCCCAGTTAAGCAATGTAAAATAAGTATTAGCAAAGTGCCTATTCTGGTAGAAAGAGAAGAGGCATACTTGTAATAAAATATCCCCAAGAAAATCAAAGTTGATACACAGATTTTATTACCAATGAAGTACTCTAGTAAAAACAGTAATAAGGTAGTATTAGTTGAATTTTCAAAAACATTTATTTTTGGTCAACTCTTTCTTTTAAGCTTTATGTACATTCTCAATAATTTCTACAGAAACAGAGTTTCTTGAACTCTAGGATAAGATTCATGGGGGAGAATGATGTTCTTAAAGCAGCAGTTAGGCATCTAAAGAAAGCAAAAACATTTTATCCTGTAGTGCTCACAAAATTCTTACTGAACTGCTGCCTGTAAGTGTCTAAAGCTGCTAAGCATTTACATTTTTTTGCAAATAGTATTCTTGTAATGTCTTGTTAGGCACATGCTGAACAACCTGTGCTTTCAAAATAGCAGAAAAAGCATCAACTAACACTCCAGTGTAAATCACAGATTAATTTCACAACCCTGCCTGTGGAGTCCTGAAAGTATTGCTTATGCTTAGTTGTCAATTACGGGCTAACGTCATTTAAATTAATCCTTGTTAGAGGTTTGGTTTTGCCTCTGTAGCTCATTTCAAAATGATTTACACACATGGAATAATTATAATGAGTCAACTGTTAATTATTTTTGACATCTAGGATAATAAAAATATACTAATGTTCCAGTTATTAATAGAATTGGACTATCTTTATGAAACTCAAAACCACCAAACTGCCACGATTGCTGGAAAAATTGGAACTAACTCACACTTTCATCTTTTAAATGGTGAAGGTATTTTCTGTATCTAACTTCTGTGAAGACAAGTATAACCTGCAAGTCTGTCTTTACATAACTGCAGATAAGCAGTCTTTAACCTACCTTAGTTTAAATGCCTTTCAGCAAAATGCATGATAACTACACATGCTATCAAAAATAGTCTTCGACCGACCACATGCTGTGTAAGGGTACCAGTGAAATACTTCATAAACAGACAGAATGCAAACATGCACAAACACACAAACCACTAATGCCATAAACAACCTCAAGCACAGTACAAACAAAATGCATGCCAAGAAACCTGCTTAAAAATGTGTACTATAGAAAAACACACTTTCAGTGTCTGAAAATGTATTTGACTGTTTATTATACAATAAGCAAAACTATGCAAAGTGCATGGTGGCCCTTGAATGAAACTCCTGCCAAACTCCAGAGACAATGTATTATTCACTGTCCCTTTGATCTTGAGGGTATCTCTTGTACTCCATAAACAACATAAACACAATAAATGATCATGTGTCCCTATATGCTTATCACATTTACAAAACAATAAGTAATTATTAGGTAAGGATTTGGGTACTCAGCAAAAATAACAGTCCAAATCATGGACCTAATTTATTCTTGATAAAAATCTACTTACTTCAATACCACTTTGCACCTGTAGGTAAATTCACTTCTGTGTAGAATTTAAAGATAGAATTTTATTTGGGTTATAGTGCATGTGAGAGCAACAGCCATGCCTTTGAAAACCTGTGAGGCCTCACGACAGCATCCTGATGCTGGGCATTCTGCTGCCACGTGAAACCGTTAGCCCAAGGTCGGCATGGCGACTGGCTGCGGGCAAGATTGAATAGAATTTACGTGCGTGAAAAGGAGAGAGGTTGCTGTAGGAAATACAGAGAAGAAGGTCAGAGCCTGTCCCACAGCAGGAGTTAGGTCTATTGGTTTGGTCTGGGGGCTAGAGGTGGGCCTGAGGTTCCTCCCTGCAGTCTCTCACAGGAGAGGCGGTGAGCTGGGACCGATTAAGCCCCCAGGTTTAAGAAAGAAAAGGCACAAGATGCAACTTCATGAAAATTACTCACAGATTCTTCCTGTACTCTTCTACTGACATGGTAAACAGAATCACAGTGTTGCAGCAGGCTCTGCACTGCATGTGTAATGGATGGCCAAATATGTAACTAATATCTCTAGTTTTTTCCTCGTTGGAGCTCTAACAATATTTTTTTTCTTCTCACATAGATGTTTACTTTTGCAAAAAAAAAAAAAAAAAGGTTGGAATTTTGTGGTCCTCAATCCTTCACAAAATTCAATTACATTGACCAAAGGTTTGGAGGAAAAGCTGTGGCAGAAGAGGGTGTATAAAAAGATGGAAAGAGAGAACGTGTGAGTTCTTAAGGCTAAACCCACTCTACTCCAGTAGTTAGAACAGCTAGCTGGACACAGGACATCTAGCTTGGAGTTCATTGACAATCAAAAGTGGGACTGATAGTGAGCTGGCTGGTAAGAGGTGCTGAGAGAAAGAAGGATCCGGCACAGCCCCCATCTGAGCATAGGCTCTCCAGACTTCCTCGTCAATCGGTTCTGAGAAATCCTGAGGCAGAAGATCTCTCAGGGCATGTCTAAGCTGTCTGCTTAGGTGTCAGTGCAACTCAACATGAGAAGTTTTAAGGAGCACAGTGAAAAAATGTGAATGGTCCCAAAGTAAGCTAGTATCAGAAAATGGCTATGTTAAACCAAACGAGTTTCACTGGTGACTAAACAGGCTGTGGTGTGGGCACTGTTTCTTTCATTCTGATGACTCACACTGGGGCAATTTCACCAATTGTCCATCCATGCACTAGAAGTCAGTACTGCCAAAGCAGAGACAAGATGTTCCCCGGATGCTGCTGTTTATAGCTGAGCCTATTAAAATAACTGCAATTAGTGTTCTTGAGAAGTAATACAGAATTGCATGTCCCAGATTGGATGAAAGGTGATACGCAACCTCTTCGTCCATACTGTTCGGCAGATGCCCCAGGAGAATTATCATTAACAGCGATGTATTTAAATTCAACAAATATCATGAAACTTCATGACCAGATTGCACTGATTAAACTAGTCAAATTCTAAATTAATTAAATTAAATGGGTATAACTTTTGCACTACATCTCAGCCCTCAAAAAAGAACCACTTGTTAATTAGATTATTTACTTTTCTTTGTTTTTATTAACACTTATTGAATTTGAAACTGAATAAACAGTAAGAAGCAAGGACCTTTTGTGAAATTTTCATTAAAAGAATCAGCTTGTGCCAAAAACATGTTTCTGAATACTCCAGAAAGTCTTCAGGAGAAGGTGGCAAACCAAGCTATCACTGATATATTAGACTTTAAGGATAAACACAATTTAAAAAAAAAAAAAAAAATTAACCAGGTGGATGTGGAATGAAGTGGTATTTCCTAAGGCTTTTCAGATTTTTTTTCTAAATCAAAGTAATTAGGCTGTTGTTTTCCTTTTCTTTACCCTTCAGATCATGCTTATGCACTGCTTCAAATGTTCTTTATTATCTATGTGTCCATGTCGTTTATGTGTCTTTTCCCTGGTGATTGTCTGCCTCTGAAGAATACTGATTAAGATAAGTTGTGTACGTTTGCCTATTTCCAGCAGAAGTAAGTTTTATTCAAATTTTCATTTTAGTTAAGGGTCAACTTGGGACAATGAACAGTACTGCACATTTTCTAGTTGAGATTTGCAAATTTGCTGGCTAGGACAAAATGTAACATTTTGCTTTGGTAAATTTAGAAAGGTCTTTTTCTTCTTGGTACTAGAATTCTGATTCACAGTTGGTTTTTGTTGTTGTTTTTGTTTTGTTTTGTCTTTTTTTTTTTTTTCCCCTCAGGCATAGCATAAGGAGATTGCTGGAAATATGGTTACTGTATTCTTTTTTTTTTTCTTTTTTTTTTTTTTTTTTTTAAAGCAGTTACTTATTTGCCCTAATTCTTTTGTAGCAACAATCCTCCATTGTTGCAGTAAAGCAACTTTAGTTATGTTGGGGAAAAAAAAAAAAAAATCTGCTAATGCTTTGGTTTCAGCATGGGTGAGTATTATCTGCCTGAAACCGCACTTGACTGGGAAGGTTTTGGCTTTGGTGGTGCAAATCCCTTGACACAACTTCAGGTTTTGGGTCAGGAGGGGATATTCAAGTTCTTTCATGATAACTGACCATGACGCAGTGATTAAAGATGTCAGGTGACCTGACAACTCTGGAGCTCTGTTACAGAAAATACAGATGTGGCCAGAAGCCTTTAAAACCACATACTTGTCTCTGTGTGTTTATTAATGTCATCACTAGTGGCAAATGCAATATATAGTTTAAAAAAATAATGCTTTATTTTTTTTAACTGGATTTATAAAGTCCAAATGTTTACTTAGAAATTAAACATTTTGGTACTGGGGCCTCTAGGATATGTTGGCAGTGGAAAAACTAACCTACACCAGATGGCAGAGGTTAAAGAAATACTATAAAATATGGCTTCTATTCATACAGTTCTCAGACAAACAGAACCCTAAGCAGAAAAAAAAACTGTGAAAGTGGAAAACCTTTTCATTTGCTTACATTTCTCTTTGCTACTCAGCAAACCTGAGAGGTATTGTATCATCACGTATCAAGAAAGTAATATGCCAGATTGTTGTAACAGGTGGAATATGTTTGTTTGTAACACGTTGAATCTGAAATAAAGAAAGGACCAAAGTTACTAAAGGGTTCTACAAAAACATTTACAAAATGTAAGCACCTCATTTTTGTACCTGCAAAGCTTACTGAGAAAATGAGAATTCAAGTTAATAGCTCCATTTTGCACACAAAATATAAAAACAAAACTCTTAAAATTTTACTGGTTCGATTAATTTGGCTAGGTAAATATGTATGCTAAGGAGATAATTTTCAATTAGCATTTTTAATTAACCATTTCATAAATATAAAAGAGAAGTTCAACATGAGTTTTATCTAGACTTTATCCTATTTTAACTAAACTTCATCCGTAGTTTTGGGGGGTGGGTGGTTTTTGTTTGTTTGGTTGTTGTTGTGTTTTTTTTAATTATTTTTATTTATTTTTGAAGGTCACTAAATCACAACTTTTTTGGTACTTTAATGTATTTGACATTGCTTCATTACATTGTATTTGGTGAATCTGCTATTATTATAAATGCATCATGGTAATATAAATACTTCTTGTATATTTTTGTCACTTCAAAAAACCCACTGTACACCCCAATCTGTAAAGTAAAATGTGTGATACAACCCATTTCCTTATCATATATGTAGACATGTGAAGGGTTCTTTTTTAAAAAAAAGGAAAAAAATGATGTGAACTTGGGCACAATGGACCATGCTGTCAAAAATATTCAGTTGTCAAAAATGCAGATGGCATAAAAGCACAGAGACATATCAGTTATTGGAGTTCCTTTTAATAGGAGCTATTGTGTGGATTTTTATCATTGATCAGGTGCCTAAAAATGTGGGTGGGTGGCCAGTAAGTGCTTCAAGGATACCTGAATATTTCTGGAAAATTCTGTTTATCTGAACAGTTAGGTACTTAATACTTTCAGAGACATAGATAGCCCAATGTCCGTGATAGAAATAAATGTTCTCCCATGTAAATAGTGGTTAAAAACAGCAAGGTGTCTGAGGAGCAAAAAGAGATCTTGTACTTTCCCCTTCCAAAATAAATAAATAAATAAGCAAATAAATAAATGTATAAATAGAAGCTAGGCAAAATGGAAAGCTAGGCGCAATGAAAACAATTACCGAGCAGTTTTTGAGGCCATTCAGTAAAGAATTTCCGTATTTGAAGTTTGTGCACTGCCATCGCATTACTAAAGGAATGGTACTACAAATGGCATTCAAAACAAGGCTTAAGATCAGTAACAAGCTACCTGGCCAACCTCAGGAGTTCAGCTCGGGTCAGCCCCTGCGTTTTCCTTCCTGAGGACTTCCCAAGAGCCAGGGGGGAATCCTGAAACTCAGAAAGTGCTTACAACTACCGGGACTGTTTCCTTGTTCTGCCCGCTCTATTTTTGCCCCTTTTGCCTGTAAGAATAGTGGCATTTTGGTGTGAATACAAAGCCCCTTTGCGATGGATAGAGTCAGTGTTCATAATAAACTCATCTCTTATTGCTAGGCAACACTGAGCAAAGTGAATTTGTCACTTCTGTTTGGTGCAACTTTCGATTTCACCTCCAACTGTAACAATATAGCCTGCTATATTTTAGATGCCACTGTGGTTGGATGCCATCCCAGGAAAGATGTGAACTACTACTGACAGGGAGTGAATGACTGGCAATGGGCATAAGCAGTTTTTTGATTCTTAAGCTTTGACATATAATTAATTGTAAGATTTACTCTTCTATGAAACTCATACTTCATGATTCCTACTTGCCGACTGCCTTTTAGAAAAGGCAAATGTAACACACAAATTCCCAGACAGGTGAAGTTTTGTTTGCCAGTTTACCTCTTTTCAAGCGGTACTTGCTCTGTTCGTATTTTTCTGCATCAGCTGTCTTTTTGAGGGATGACTACATGTAAAATTCAGATCTTAAGTACACTCAATCAAGTGAACACCATTATTTCTAAGGCATATCTAATTATTTGCTTGAATAAATATGTTACTTACCTTCAGAAATTAAAGTTCAGATTATAATAGATGCTGAACAACTCTTGTGCACTGCTGAGTACCCTTAGCATCCAACATCACCCTTTAGGAGTTGTTCAGGAGCTCACATTACTGCATAATTAATACTGTAGTCACAGATTTTTTTAACGAGAAATGAATACCCCGTTTATGATAAAAAAGTTACATGCTATTATAGGCTTCTTTAATTAGAGGAATGATAATTTTTTTCTGAAAATTTGTGTGTGATGTCTAATCTGACTATTAGTTCTCCATTCCCTGATCTTTGAAGAATGTTAGGTCTGTTTGGAGTTAAATATATATATATATTGTTTCATCACAGTTGACTAGAAAGAGGGACAAATTTTATACTTCAAATAAAATATGCATCTTCTAAAAAATCATAATCATTACCACCAGTCATTTCTTCAAACCTTTAGAAATATTTCATGATCACATTAACTACAGGAATATATCAAACAAGTGTGAATCTTAATAATATTTTAGTCTTTGCATATTTTCACTGACTTGCTGAAAACAAAAGGAGTTTCTGTAACTGTATGAATGAACCATGGCATGTGCGTGTTCTTTTAAGAAAGGCCAAGGGTGCAGTTCTATTTTCTTAGCTCTGCTTTCATATTTATGTGTCTCATTTCCAGCTCATTGCTGATGCCTTAGTTGCACTATCCATCAACACTTTTATCCTCCTTGTTCCTCAAAAAGAACATAAAATCCTTTTTTATGTGGTGGTAATATTATTGCAAATAAAAGCAAATACCAAAATCTTTATTAGTCTGCCAAAATAATAAACTATTTAATAAAAGCATGCTGTAAAAATAAGGTCATTTGCATCACTCAAGTTTCTTGCAGGAAATACAGAGAATTATTGGTCAAAAAGTACAAACTGACAGCAATTATTTCTGTTGTTGATCTAATGCTGCCTGAAAATGGGTTAAAAAAAATGCACTGAGGTTTTGTAAGTTTGCTGTCTTTAAATGTTTGTTTTTAAAGCTGTTGTATACAGAGGAGCCTGGGAGAATCACATTTTTCAAAGCTCTGTTTTTTTACCAGTTTTCTCCATAACTGAAGAAGGTGAGACTGGATAGACCCTATTAGAAATCTTTAAGGCAAAACTCATAGTAACCTTCTGACTCCCATACTGCCGCAAGATTTATCATCCAAATATTTACCATCTCTATATTCCATATTAATTGTATTTGGTTAGGATTTGTGTCAGCTTTAGCTATATGATTTTTTTCAGCTTTCTCTTTTGTCATTCTTGCAGACAGATAAATGCAAATATTTTATTTAAGAAGTTGGTTAAATGTTTAAAGTTAGCACAAATATGCTTTTAAAATCATGCGCCTACTGCCTAATCCTTTTTTCTTACTGTACTACAACCTGACCATTATTTTCTTACTGCAGTTTCTCTCCCAATCTGGCAGTTCTGCAATATGTTATTGATAGAGCATAGAAAAATCAGTTGCCGTGGTGAGATTTAAATATTGCTTATGATGTCCCTGTATACTTCCCCAGAAGAACCTGCACACAAACATTAAAAATAATCCAGTCTCACAAAAGTTATTCATCAGACAAAAGCTATCTGCCATGATTGCCACAATCTAAATGTTAGGGACTGATTTTTAGAAAAATTGAGCTAAAACGTTTTGGACGAGACTAATTTTTTTTTTTTTCTGGAATTATTACACTGACATTTTTTAACGTGCAGTTGCAAACCTCTATACATCTCAAAACACTCCGCAAGGTATAACTATGCCTACTTTACAGATAAAGAAGCTGTAACAAAGAGCAGCTGAAGTTGCACAAACAATCATGCAACAAGTTATTGACCAGAGAATAAAATTTGAAGATTCAGACCACTGGTATTGTCCCAGTATTTGGGGTTTTTACTGCCTCTGCTTCTTAAGTGCAACAGAGATGCTCCACTAATTTAGAGGATGAGACCCGTATAGAGATGAAATATTTTAAAAATACATTATATATATTGAAATGAGTACTTTGTGGAGCCCTGTTAGTATATTCAGTCATGCTTTAAACCATAAAACAGCCAGGAGTTATTCTCTTTGCTTCACAGACTGCAGACTGCTGAAAGCTGAATTAACTCTTATATGAAATAATGTTTAGGATGTCATGTGATATGTGCAAGGTAGATAAAAGCACGTATGTTTGGAACAGCCCTTCATCTTATTCTGAAGGTGTGGAAATTTGGTATGTACATATATTAATAGATTCAGTAACTGTAAATTTCTGTCCTGCAAACACTTGAGCTGTGTTACACATTCCAGTAAAGTCACCCATCTGTTTTCAAAATTAGCTAAATTAGTAGTTTTCAAAGTTGACTTGTTTAGATAGTACACACAGTAGCAGCAGATGCTGGAGTAACAGCTCCCAGCTATCTGTAGGACTGTATACTTGAGCAGGAAGAGGTGTTCAGTTCCCAAGACAATTGAAGTACAGAACATGTACAACAGTTTCAGACTACCCCATCACTAATCAGCAGTATGGTTTAAATTAAAAGCACTTGCATTTTATGTGCTTGGTATTTATTGGGACTGCTATGCTCTGTATACATCATTAAGACAAACTGTACAGATGGGATTTTAAAAGACTTAGATAATTGTATGAATGTTAATTAGAGCTTTGTCTATTCAGGCTAAGATGGGAAATAAAGATATCACCAAATCACATTTTTCAGGATATTATATATTGCATTACCTGTAAAAATCAGCATATTTACAAAGGTCTTTTAAGTATTATTTCAGAGTTGAGTAGTTTAGGTACAAGAGTATTACGTAGATTGTCAACAGTGAAACAAATCAGTAGAAGATTCCTGTAGATAATAATTAATGACTGAAAAGACACTAGATCATTGAAATTCCCTTCATTTTTTATCAAACAAACAGAACAAAAAACAGGCAATGGCAACTAGCAAATTGAAATTAATGTCAACACAGTAAAAAAAAATAGGGATAGCTGTCCCTCTGGGTTAACTACATAGGTGGCTAAAGCCAAAAAATCTGTGAAATGAACCCATGGTTCATAACCTGGCCTTTCCAGTCAATCTTAGCAGATGGATGTTAAAACTTCTCTTGCCTCAGCTCTCATTTCTGAAGTTGTAATGATTCTGTAACATCACTGCACTAGTACAGTGACTGCAAAACTGTATGGTTTTGAAAATCATAATGCTTAGACTAAGATCTGAGACCAAGCATCCCGTTTTTTGTCTTTGTCAAATTTCTTAGGCATTATAGAATCGACTGGAAAACTAGGAGAGAGCTTTTTGTTCAAAACCACTTATCAATACAGTAATCAGGAGTGTCTTTCAGGCTCTTGCAAAATATTTTTTTACTTCAAAGCTTAAACAACATAAAAGAAAGCATACAGACAAAGCAGTGTTGGAAAGGAAGTAACATGCCCTTATTTTTAGCACTTGCCCACTTGTCACTCTTAAATTCTCATCTGCCTTTCAAATGTAGTGTAATCTAATTTTTATGCATACTGTATGCTCGTACAGACAATTTCCTCATTTCAGAGTATGTCGAGTTTGGTAAAGGCTTTTGTACTTTTCCTTAACCTGTTTCAGAAATAGCACTGTCACCATTTGTCTCAGTACCATATAGGATGATGGAAATTGACATTTTTCTATTCAGAAGTGAAAAGAATGTTAGTTTTATCAAAGACTAGATCCCCTCTTTCCCTCCAGTTAGATTTGAATTTGGTCACTTCGGGGCTTACTGTGTAGGATGATTTTAAGCAATGCTCCCAGTGGTTGCAGGCTCTATCACCTCATAATTGACCATGACAGGAATTATATGTCCAAAGCCAAGGGGTAGAGTAAATAGCATATGTCAGGGTCAATTAGAAGGTGGAAGACCCTGCAACAAAAAAGACTGCACTGATTAGAGCGTGATGTTGACATGGGAGCTGACGCTTCAATGTTATTTCAAAGGGCACTGTCACAGCCACCCTTCCTTGAGGTCTCAAAATCAGAGGCATATTATGTCAGTGGTTTATACTACACATGATGTGATAAAGTTCTATGGGACATTGGAAGTTATAATTGATTTGCTGCTTTTCTTGCAGTGATAAAATGCTTTCTCTGTGTGTCTCAAAGCTAAGCTTGCCATTTTGCTAATTAGGACAAAACAGCTTCATACTTACTAGGTTAATTCTCCCTTGAAAAACCTTACAATGAGATGAAAACAGCTTTGAATGTGACACAGTTAAAAACTGTTCTGATTTTTAAAGTTATTAAAAATATTTGTACTGGCGTAATTAAACAGAATAGGAACAGTGGAGTACAGAGAAAACAGTCATTTTTATTACTTAAAGCTATGTTATAAGTATTTTGTGGTATGGGAAGATTCTACAGTGAAACAAATGGGCCAAAAAAGCTGCAGTTTGCTTATTCCCCTGAAACTTCAGCAGCTTTAGCCTACTCAAATGTTCTTAATCACTGATGAACTGCAGAACCATTTAGTAAGTGAGTAATGATCCCTAATTATATACTACCACAAGAAGATGCTATAGTTCATTTTAGATTTGCATTATACCAGTTCAATTTTCTGACTCCTTTCTTTAAAGCTGTTTCTCTAAAATTCTGTGTCTCTTTAAAAATATCCCAGTCATTTCTGCCTACAACATTCCCAGTGGTTTAACTCATGATGATGGAGAAGATACTGTAGCTTAACTTCATTATCTAGATAGCTAATTCCTCTCTGTTCTCATGGGTTATTATCCATGACCACATTTTTCCAAGGTGTTTTGTAACCATCAAATAGATGGCTAACTCCCAATAAATTACAGCCTATAGCTATAGATTCAAAGCTGTTAGATGATGAACACTTTATAAGGATTATTGAGTCTAAACAATCTTCTTCTTATCCTCTGGAATGGTTAATAAGAGATCATAGTCCCTAATATACAGAAACGCTCCAAAATTTCCATTTTCAGTCTTCTTTGGCAGTTAATATAGTTTCACAGGAAACATTTAATGTTATATAATAGAAACTTTTTGAATCTTTTACATGCAATGTAACATTTATAGTATAAATTCATCTCTGATCCACATTTGTACCAATGTAGCATTAGAAGAGCTTTCACATTTGTTTTGTATTTAAAAATCTCATGCAAATTTAAAAATTGAAATGCTTATTTCTAAAAATCTGTTTTTTATTCACAAGTGAGAAAATGAGAGGAGAATATAAAAGACTGTTTAACCTGTAAATATAACATCCATTCTTAACTTTTCCATTGCAATCAAAATTAATGTAAATTAGAATAGAAACTGCTTTGGTACTACAGGCTCCACTGAGGTGGAGGTACTCGGACATTTTTTTCCCCATTGAGGGTACTGAAGGACTTCATTTGGTGAAAAAGACAGTAAAATCCACTGGACTAAGCACAACAGAAAAAAGGTAAATGAAGGATTTTGCCAGTCACACTTGACAGTTTCTCCTGGTGGTAATTATTGTTAGTGCTTTTACTAAAATAAAAATTTTGAACACTGAGAACAGATCTAGTCAAGGGGAAAAACTGTTCAGCTTCTATTGAAAATTAATTTTAACTTGTGCTAGTGTGTGCTGGAAATGGAAACAGACTGGTCATTTTCATGGAAGCATGGCCACAAAGGTTAATTTTGTTCTTTTGACTCACTGAACGTTGGTAGATTGATTAACAAAAAGGAAAGAGTTTAGCAAAAATTTAGAAAAAGTGGAGTCACATAAGTACCTTTACCTATTAGTCAAAAACATATAATAATGCTATCTTGGGCTAAATTCTGTCTCTGTTACGGTGGACAACAAATATAGGTCTGTGAGTCATCTTGAATGCTAGAGGATGAAGGAAGGTTGTTGGATTTCATAGTTCTGCAGAAATAGGTCAAATCATCTAGGAAAATGACAAGCCTTATCAGGACTAGGAACTATAGGATTAGCTGTATGTATTTTTATTAGAGCTTACATGGAGCACTTGAAAGAAAGGAGCCCGAAGGCCTGGTAACTCAGCCTCCACCTGCAGTGCGGATCATGAGGGCAGTATCTGTGTGAATGGCTGGAGACAGACCTGAAGTCACTGCATGCCTACTTCGATCTAAAAAGAGGTGAATGGTATGACAAGGTGTTCAAGCTAATCTCAGTAGGCTGTATTATCTCAGGCATAATGCCCTGGTAGCATGGTTATACAGCATTCAGCAAAACTGCAAAGCTATTTATATCTGGTGAGCTTGAAATGTAGACAGAATGACCCTGAGTCCTCATGCCCAGATGGGGAAATATGTCTTCCAAAATCCCTTTCATTCAGCTTTTACTACGTCAATACATCTCACATTTCCAAACTGGAAGGTTTTTTTTTTGTTGTTGTTTTTGTTGTTGTTGTTGTTGTTGTTGTTGTTTTTTTTCCCCAAAAAACTTAACTTCATTGTATCTCATGGATGAGTTGATAATATCCTGTTAACTGTGAAGTAAGTGGAAATCTGGGGAAGTTGTCAATGGCAGGCAGCTCAAGGAGCTAGCTCCACAGTTCCATAGTTAAAGACAGAAGTACTCTCCTTTAAAATTTACAATCCCTTTTCTGCAGTACACAAACAGCTTGGGGTATTAGCAGCAGTGAAAGTGCTGCCACCTGTTCGGAGGGAAACACTTCTGCCTGTGGGAGGGTTACAGGAGTGCACCTCCCTGCAGGGCAGTAGTGGCACATCGCCAGCCACACCACGGAAACCCTCACGCTCCGGTTTGGGGCTTGGCTCGGTAGGTAAAGGAGGAGGTGATTCTCCGAATCTTTGTTTTAAAATGGAAATGTTCTTCTAACATTATGTCTACTTTATATATGCAGTATTCCGTTACTTACTGGTGATTATAATAGGAAATCTTTTAATTAAGAACTTCAGCAGTTCACCTTTAACTGCCAATCACTGGATAATTGGCCCTTTTCTAATAGGCACTGCAGCTCAGGTATGCTAAAATGACTGTTTCTCAGAATAACTTACTGAAGGTAAGTTATTTTTGGAACTCATTTATAAGAGAACTTAATTAACTATTCCAGGTCGTTAGGGATACTGCACTGCATTTTTTAATCCTCTGACAGGTTCCTCCAGTTATATTAATTCATTATTATTATTTTCAACTTTCTAGGCAGAAAATGGTGAGGCAGAAGCACTGAGCCATCCCTGGCTTTCTACACAAACTAACCAGTACCTATCCAAGAATAAAGGCAGCTTTGGTGAATTTTATTGCTTCAGCTCCTGCCACAGTAGAGTTGAATGTCACTTGGGGCAACCGGCTTGAGAGAGGATGCACAGCCTTTTGTCCACTGTCATATGGCAAAACTTTTAAAAGCAGTGACACTACACCAGAGATATTTCATCAGGTGGATGAGAGTGAAAAGGTTTACTCACTGCATATATTACAAATTATATGAAAACAGCACACTTCTGGTAAAAAATACAGATTTGTTTTGCAGACCCACTTTACTATTCAACTCTGAAACACATCACATATTCTGGGAGCCAAATCCCACTTTTTATTAGTGCAAATAACTTTTGATGCCTTCATCGATTGGAAGGTAAAAATCCAGTCTCACTAGCAAATTAAGAAGACTTTGGTCCTGCAGTGTCATATGTAACTTCTACTTCAAACAACAAGTCTGACTTGTAAGTGGAAATTTGTCTTCTGAAAGCTGTAAAACTGAATGCAATAGAACCATCTGCTGAAAAAGAAGCAGCATTTTATCAGAGAAGAGTAATAATAATGAACCTTTGAGAGAGTAGAGGATTTCAGAATTATTCTCCTTTCTAGATCTTCTAACAATGACACTTAGAAGAGAGCTTTACATGTCTTTGAATTTGTTATAAAGTTGTGTGAGTAAAAGTATTGATTTTATAGCACTTTCATTTTCCAAAGCAGAATAACTTATGTATATGACTTTTTGACTTTCCATGTACTATTGCTAAATATTGTAAAATGAGCACCTTTTAAATGTTCATAACTACTAACTGAATTATTCTTTCTTTTGATAACCAAAACCAAAAATATTTCATTCTGGAGCAGAAAGAGAGGCAACGTGTGATAAAATATATATATATTTTTTAATAAATCAAATACTTTGGTCTGACATTTTTACAATTCCTCAGAGGTGTGGTTATTGTCTACCAGCACATCTACTATGCAGCACTGCTTCATTCAATTCAGTAATCTCAGCTAAAATCTCTCAAGTCCCCTGGATTTGCATCTTTAATTCAGAAGAGGTCTCCATTACCGGAGACAAAAAAAAAAGACCCCACCAAAACCAGTGCCCTCTCATCATTCATGTCTAAGTAACCCTGGTCCAGATCATCTAAGATGTGTTGAAGAAAAGGCTAATTATATTTTAAGTCATGATCACTAAACTACAAGGAAATCAATCTGTCCTGTAAGTAAAAAAAATTGTCTCATTTGGCTTGTGATGGCCAAAGCGTGAAGATTTATTTTTTAAAACACGTTATTTTTCATAACTCTTTCTATACAGAAAAATCTATTGTGGTTCCCACATCTTCACAACTACTTATCTAGTAAGTTTTATACTGATTGTCATTTCCTAATTTTTCAGAAGTGCATTTAGTAAGGCAGTACCATCTTCATATCTGCCCACAATTACCCACTATTTTACAAATTTCAACTTGGACTGTACAAATCATACAAAATCACAAATCACTTGGAAAAAAAAAAAGGATATCAAACTGTTTCATGAGCTATAAAAAAAATCTTAAATACTATAGTTGTCTCACTAGGCATTTCAGAATTTATTTTGGCACATTTATCACTATAAATAAAATGCTTTTTCTTAGAATGTTTTCTTCTCTATTTTCTTCTACCTCTTCTCTTCCTGGGAACTTCATACCCAACAAATTGTGAGCAGGGAACTTGTTTGTTAGAGTCTTGCACAAAATCTCAATGGTACAGGTTGTTATATAGCTTGTATAACACGACATCGCACAGGGCTGGTAAGTTAGCACCTGCAACGTATAAAGCATACCCTTCATCCCAGCTCTGAGGAACAAAACCTTTACGTTAGCTGCACTGGTTGCTGTGGTGCAATTCAGTAGGTATTATGAGTCGAGATCCTGGTCACTGCCAATGGATGGGCTGGGTGTAGCCATAACCAGTGGTACCGCAGGGTAACGGAGCCAGGCAGCGCGGGGGCTCACCCTGAGACAGTGAGCACCCCTGTTAACTTTCCACAGCAAACTCCATGCAGGGGAGCAACAAGCTGCAGAACAGAGATCTCTTGTCCACATTTTAAGTGCACAAGCCCGGGGAGCGGTAGGCCCTCAGACCACTATGCAACATGTAGACGTGGTACCCCCCCAAAATGTTTTTATTTGGTGGTGTAAGACTTAAAAGTAGGCTAGTTACTCGACTGAACGCTATTTGGGATGACACATCAGCAGAAATAACCCAGAAATTTCTACTGTAACTTGGGAGAAGGAAAATCGTGCCTGGATTCGGAGACCAGACGTTTGTAGAAGCTTTCTGCCGATTCAACCTAGAAACCTATAGGGGATATAGTACGATACGCACAGCGGCAGGGTTGTTCAGAAAGCTGCCCCACAGGCGCCCTACACGAGGTTTCTGGCCCGCAGAAGCCCACCCCGGCTTTGCAGGTGGACACGTTCGCGTGCAGCGCAGCGCCGAGGCCTGCAGCAAGCAGCCCTCCTCCTCCTCCTCCTCCTGCCCGCCTTCCCCTCCGGCCTCCGCCACGCCGGCTCCCGGGGACTGACAGGGCAGGGTCCCCCGGAGGGGCCGCCGGTGACCCCGCCGCCTCGGGGCGAGCCCCGCGGTGCTCCCCGCAGCACCCGGCAGCGCCGGCCCGGCCCGGCCCCGCGGCCTGCTCTCACATAGGCGCCCCGCGCGGTGCCTCCGCCGCCGCTCCGCCCGCCGCCCCGCAGCCGGGCCGCCGCCGGCCGCCGCGCCCCGGCCCCCGCTCCCCGGCCCCGGCAGGGAGCGGCCGCACGGGCCGGCGTAGGGCGAGGCGGCGGCGGCCCGGCGAGCCGGCCGGTGGCTCGGGCAGGCAGTCGGCCGGGCCGCCCCGGGAGGAGGGCCCGCTGCGGGGAGGCGGCCGGGCGGGAGCGGGAGCACACGGCGGGGCCGGCGGCGTGCGCGGGTGGCGGGCTGGCTGGGCTCCGACCCGCCGCGGGGCAGCGGGCGCCATGCGGGTGGTGGCTCTCATCAGGTAACGGGCCGGGGCGGCCGGCGGGGGGGGGAGGGCGCGGGGGACAGGCCGGGGTCGCGCTCCGCCCAGCGCCGCCCTCCGGCTCGGCCCCGCGCCTGCTGCCCGCCGCCCCGGCCCGGCTCGGCTCCGCGGGCGGGAGGAGGGAGGCGGGCTGCGGGGGCAGCGGCTGTGCGGGGCTGCGGGCAGGAGGTCCCCGCCTGCAGGCAGGGAGGGGTCTGCGGCGGCATCTGCTCTCGCCTCCCCTCGCGGCCGGGACACGGGCGAGAGCGCTCTGTAAAAACACAGCAAAACATACACCCCCCAAAACCAACCAACCAACAACCCACCCGAAACAAGGTTCTTAACATAAGAAGAATCTTAACGCCCGAGCTGCCTGCCTGGGGCTGCGGGGCCTTTGCCAAGTCCCGGACAGTCGGGGGAGTTTGCTACTTTCAGTTCAGTTTTTAGATTTATTCATTTTTCCCCCAATATCTTATGATCTCTTATGATAGGTTTCCTAGTGTGTCTTCTCAGAGGCATTTAATTTTGCTCACTTTAAAAAAAAAAAAGAGCTCCCTCATTTAATAGTTGTAGTTTGACACAACCCTGTCTTTCTGGGGCTGCTTTTTTTCTGCTCCCCAGTCACATAGTCCTGCTGCTTTCTGCTTTTGTCAGTTTCTACAGTTGTGCTGTAAACAGCTTTTTTTTTTTTTTTTTCTAGTAGTAGTTTTGAAAAGAGATTAATGCTATTTTGTTTTCCTAACAAAGACAGGTGCGGTGCATTCTTTTCTTGAGAAATAATAGTGAATTAGACGACAGCAAGCTAAGGAACCTGTGAATGGAAAAGGATTGTGTGTATATGCGCAGTGTATTTTTATTTTTGCGTGTACTAACTTTACTGAAGTGTTAACATTTAATGCATTAAATTCTCTCAGGCAGTTTCGAATGTCAAGCCCTGTTGAAATTGTGGTTTGGCCCCAACAATTACAAGTTACTGCAAACATCATCCAAATTATACAACAAATGTTATTTACACTTCTCAAGACCTGCTTAAATACAGAGTAGGAAAATCAGCTTCAGTGCTTTTTCTTCTTTTAGAGATAAGATTCAGTCTTCCAGGTTTATTTATTTTGATATTCTCTAAGCAGAGGAATGTGTTAAAAGGCAGGATGAAATAAAATCCTAAAACAGGTTTGTAACACAATTGCTATTTTAATGGGCAGTTTTACAAGGATGGATTTAGTTTCAGTAATAGTTTAAGAAGAGTTTTAAAGAGACATCAAAGTGTCTGAAATCTTTGTAACAGAGCTAGCCTCAAAGATCAGAGAAAAAAAAAAAAGTGGTTCTTACTTTTGAAAAGGTCAGGATTATGTATAAAACTACTTTAACCTGTTTCTTTTTCTTCTAAAACGTTGGCCACACTTAAAGTTGATAGTCTTGCTATTAAAGTGGTATTTACGGGCTAAACCCTGTATTGTATATTGTGCTAAATCATAGACTTTTTAAAGCCACTCTTCCCACTGAAATACATTTTTTTCAACTCTTTAATTCTTCTAGAATTTTCTTACTGTAAATTGTTATATTTGTCTATAGCAAGTATTTTTTTTTTCCCCAGAAGCCTTTTATGGACCTGTGTCTTTACATTACCTTACTTTTTTTTTTCTTCTGATATTTTGTTTATTTATAAGCCTATCTGTTGACATACCCAGAGCACTGTCAAAACTAGGCCTGTTTGTGGCCCAGCTTTGTACAGTTCTCTACGAAAAGGCTTTGTGGTTTCTTCTATGATGACAACTGAGAGGAGTTTCCAGGCAACATTTTCAAAGCTACCTCAGTATCTGACTTCATCATTCTTCTTAGTGCCTTTTTTTTGTCTTTTTCACACCCCCACAGCCTATTAGCTCTCAGCCAGGCTGGGCCTATGCTGGGTCCACCTTCCTCCCACACTGTTGGTGTCTGGCTTCATTGGCCTTAATTGCCATGTGTTTTACAGTTAGATTAGAAGATCACGTAGGTGGGCACCACTTCCATTTGTTTCTTGACACGGTTATTTTTTAGGGCTATGATAACAGTAATGCAGAAAATAAATAACATAGTAGCATGTGATACAGCAGGTACTCTAGAAATTTTGGTCAAAATTGGGAAATCTGAATGTAGCCTCATCTTAAAATGATGAATTTGAATTCAATTAATTGTAATTAATCTAAAAGAGTAACAGATTTATTCTGATGTCCTTTTTATTTTTATTTTAAAATTGAATTTAAAATTAATTCCATTTTAATATTGAAATGCTCTAAGCAGCATGGGGAAATATCAGCTGTCATAATTATTTTTCTTGTTTGGAGTTGAAATTAGAGCTAGTGGGAGGCTCATACTTTGTAAAATGAAGCCATTCAGAAAGAAAAGAGCCTTTGTCTCATTATGAGTCTGTTAAACCTGAAATTTCACTTTATGAAATGAATGCTAACTGCGTTTTCAAGCTATCAAGCACAGTATCCAGAAATAATGAACATATGATTTTATACTTTTGTCCGTATATAGATTAGAAGAAAGTTGTAGGTATGCATGAGAATAATGTCAGGTACAGATGGAACCTCAAATTAGAAATCTACTTATTATCATATTTATATTTACTTTTATAACACTGAAACATAAGCACCTGCTTTATGACAATCTATAAAGTACAAAAGGATGCTGTGTTGTTTATATTATTTCTACTTGAGGTTTGAGTTACACAATAAATTAGGGTCAGCATACAGAACTTTAGCATGGATAAAGGCATAAATGAAGGGGAATAGCTGTATGATTATATCCCTGTAATACAGTTTCAAGCTCTTGCATAAAGGGATAGATAAAAAAGGGAACTTTTTGTTGAAAAAGCTGAAGACATTTGATAATAATACTGTGGCCACAAGGAAACTGGTGGTCTGTTGTAGCAAGGGTTGCTTGTTACTACTGTCTGTTCTCCTCTCCCTGTCTCAGTGAGTGTAAGGCAAGGAGTAGTTTTACAGAGCTGATCTAGATCTGTGTTCCAGTTCCTGCCCTAGGCTGATTTTTGCAGTTGTAGGTTGAAGGCTGGGAATCTGAACATGGGCTTTGTAAGTGGTGTAGAATACAGCAGTCTTTGTTTTGCTACGAGACTGTAAAATTTCTTTGATAGGGATTAAAATTTGTGGAAAAGCGTCTGTTTCAGTTCCACCAGGAGAGCAGGATTCTTTCCTCACTGATAGTGGGAAAGGTTCCAGTAGGTCTTGAGTCAAACTTAATTGAATTCTCCGTGTTTATGGTATCATCTCTTGGCCTCAGAGAAGAATATTGTTCTGCTTGTTTTTCTAGTGTGTTTTTTTGTTTTTTTTTTTAATCAGCTCTAATAATTGTTATCTACAGGTATCTGTAGTAAAAAATGGCATGTTCCATGCAGAGCTAACTGAAACTACTACTTTTAATAATTATAACTTCTGGCAATGGGATGTACAAATGTACACAATGTTGAAACTTCTGCAAATGTATCTCATGAAGTATAAATATTATTACTAAATGAGTGTCTTTATCTAAAATGACTGCTAATGCTGGTGGCTCTCTGGAACAAATACTGGTGGGTTTTTGTTGGTTTAGTCCTTGATAATCCTTGTTCTGAAGGGATTCCAGTTTAACTGGTTGTTCTTTGTGGAAGCTCTCTGATAAGAAACAGGATAAAGATTAGAACTGGATGCATGCTTTATGGATACTGTGTATAGATATTACGCATAAATAACAAACATTGTTTAAGCTTTGCTATGGTGAAATCATTGTTTTGCTCCTGCTAATATTTTGCATTTTATTTGAAAACTTTGTAACCAGCTCTGTTGATATTAAATTTTAGCAGCTAGGCAAAAGCCATAAGGGGCTAAAACTTTTAGCAGTATTTTTACTTAATTGCCACTGTTTTATTTTTCTTACAGTGGTGGGAAGGACAGCTGTTACAATATGATGCAATGTGTTGCTGCTGGGCATCAGATTGTTGCTCTAGCCAATTTAAGACCTGCTGAAAGCACAGGTAGGAAAGCTTTAATTCTTATGTTTTTTGTTTTTATTTTTTTCCCTTTTTTTTAATTAGAAACAAAACATGCACAGCTGTGCCTGTCTTAGGTTCCTTTGTATATATATATTTGTATATAGATTTGGCTATTGAAGGTCTTATTAAGGAAATCCCAGAGATGGAGGAAAAATGTTTTTTCCTTCAGGGGAGGGGGACATCACACAAGATGAAGATCAGTTAAAAGAAAGACTTCCTCAAATTAAAAAACGGAAAATACAAATATTTCTGGTGGAGTATGAAGAGGTTGTATGCATTCAGTAGCACAAATAGTAAAAGGTGATACAGGACATCAACAAACAAAACAAACACTGTATTTCTAGAAATGCTTTAAACTGGCACGAACCATCCAGGTTGCAAAAAATAAGCAGCTGTTTTGCAGCTGCTTGCTTGTTTTTATCCTCATTTATCTTTCTCCAGTATTCTAGCCCAGCATTTGTGAACTGGATTGAGGAACCAGTTGGATTGCAGTTGACCTTGATGCACATTTTTCCTGCCTTTTTCCTTCCTTCTAGCTTGGATCAGAAATGATCAGTTCCTCACAGGCTAGGCCTAGGCTTATTTTTGTGAAAGATAATGGGAGCAACTCAGGTAGTCTAAGCCAGTGGTGAGGTAAGAGGAGGAGATGACTACTACTTACTTCTTTGTTGGACTAGAACGTAAAATGAAGTGAGTTGTTACCCAGCTGGTAGGGAAGTATAATAAATACGTTAAAATATATTACCATATGTTAACTTTTCAATGTATGTTAAACAGTGAAGCGTGATACCTGGTAACTGCATGTTAGGAAACTATACAGAGGAAGTGAAACAAAATGGGAGCTGACATCACAGATGAGTCATGGACAGAACTGGCAAATGCTTGGGAATACAGTAACAATTTATTTTCTTTGTAGCTAGGACATAATCATCTCTAATCTTGTTGAAGTATGTTGTCTTTAAACTAATTTATCCACATCAGAAATGTAGTATATTGTCATTAAAATCATAAAATGCTCTCTCTAAGTGTGTAGTTGGAAATTTTGTGGAAAGTTAATTGAGGTGCTTCAGGCAATGGTGGATTCTATGCCATTCATTTTATTTTATCTTGTACCACTGTTGCCTGGAGAGTCTCAATTAATAAAGAAAGTATGTATTCTGAACTGAATATCAGTTTAAAGACCTTGTCATATTTTATGTATGTTGAAAAATACTGAGTTTCCTTTTATGTCAACTGTTCTGGTTTAGGTTGGTTAGTTGTGATTATGGGTTTGGATTTGCCCATTTTGAGCAAATACGTATCTTTGTTACTGTTGCATGACATCAAATGTGACATGACCTAATTGTTACATCACAAATCAGTTATCTTGATCAATATTATAGAGCTTTCTCCTTGCAAGATGTGCTAGATGTACAGCAGAGGTGTTTAATGTGTTTGTGTGTAAATTAAGAGAAGTGCCAGTATTACAAATTAACATTAAAATAGTGAACTGGGCTAGCTTTTAATAAACGAGGCAGAAATTTCAGGATTTTTTTTAACCTGTTTGAAAAATTATCTGAAAGATGTTTATATATAAATCCTTTATCAGGGAGTTTGTGATTTAGTTGTAATCCATGACGGCTGCATTTTAACTCTGTTTTTCCCCCCTCATTTGTTAGCTACAGATTACTTACAAGAAAATTCAGTTAACTTTTTTTCTCCTGATTAAGGAAACAGCAGCAAAGACTTGATTACATTCTGAGCTTAATTATTAAAAGGACTGAAGGTAGAATGAACCTATAATAGATTTCCCTTTTTTTTATGTTAAGTAATGTCAAAACATTGTAGCAATCTACTTTTTTTCCATTTGGGCTCAGATAACCTGCTCTTGTCTCTTGATGACCATGATAACAATTTAAACAGTAAAAAATTTGGAAATTTTGACAACCTATTGCTTATTTTCAGTGTTGCAATGCAGTCCAGATTTCTTGCCCTGAATATGCTGAAATGGGCTTGGGTTTGTGCCTCTGAGATATGCTCCTATTTGAATTACCATATAAATAATAGCAGAATTGGACCAGTCCAAGATGTTTGGATGAAGCAGGAAGGAATACCAAAGGAGAAACAGTCTGCACAATTTCCAAATAGGCAGCACGTTCTTGACATATGTCTGTTGGGTGTAGAAAACAATCCTTTTTTTTTTTTTTCCATGTTTATAGAGGTAATGTCAGCAAACATCTGTTTGTGAACCAAAAAATATTAACATCTATACATTCTCAGTGCTTTGAAGTATAATAGTTATCTGTAACTGTTGAAATCATGTACCTAATATGATTATTTCTTGACTGTGGCAGGGCAGACTGATGAATTGGACAGCTATATGTATCAGACAGTTGGACACCATGCCATTGAGCTCTATGCTGATGCATTGGATTTGCCACTCTATCGTTGTTTCATTAAGGGTACCAGCGTAAATACTGGAAGAGTGTATACTGCATGTCAGGAGGATGAGGTTGAAGACCTTTACCACCTCTTGAAACTTGTTAAGGTATGCTGAATGAAAAGAATGAAATACTTGGGGACAATTATAGTGCTTAAATGTGCTTTTATTGCTTAAATTGCTTGACTCATTTATGAATTTAGATAAGTGATCCACTTAGGTATTTGAGAAAAGCTTTGGACACTTTTATTGTTAAAAAGTTTAACTTCTATTCCTTTGTTCTTCCTTGCACTGCAAATACATGGTGTAACTTTATTCAATTTATTCCCTTTTTCATACAGTGTAAATCAGACTTATTAATCCACATTTCAGGCCCAAACCAAATGTTTATGTAGTTTCATATTTGAAATAATGCATTGTTTGATTACTTGAATTAGAGGTTTTTGAGGCTTTGTGCATTTATCAATGCATAGAAATTAATGTATGTACATTTCCATTTGTTTGCTCTTATGCTCTATAAAACAGAATCTATCGTTTGTTTTTATGTTGCAGATAGTTCACAAAGTATTACAGAATGTTTTATGTTTTTGATTCTGGTAGCCATCCAACTATATTCTAATATATCACGTAATAGCTGTAGTATTTTATTGTGTTGATGTCTGCAGTGCACAGTACTAAAACAATACAATGTTCAGAAAAACATATTTATGGTTACTAAAAATAAATACACATTTAATTTTACGGATAAAACTGGTAGATCGCTTTTTGAAATTTCAGCTGAAGATAGTTCTGGTCTTCAGTTCAGGTATTGAACATTTTCCTGCACCCTTTCCGATTTCTCCATTTTTTCCATTGAAATTAGAATTGAGATTCATAAACCTGAAAGCTTTAGCTTGTTCTTTGTTTGGTAGAAAAAAAACAACAACAACAAAAACTTTCAGATTAGACTAAGAGTGTGGTTTGAATGCAGAGTGCTTTCTGAACCATGTTGAAATTGGATGTTACATTTTTTTAAGCATCTTTGAAAGGGAAAATCAAGATCATGTACCTGTGTTGAGTATGAGACTACTCAACAGGAGAATAGTGCACGTAGGCTGTAGCACTCTAGAGTGCTTCATGGAGGTTTCAAATGGAATGTGCATATCATGCAGTACAGAAATTTAAAGAAATATGGTACAGCACTTTTATATATCTTATGAATCCTGATAGTATTAGAAATTAGCAGGACTAGTTAGTATATGCTGTCTCTTAAAGCTGCATGCTAGCAGTTTTCTGCCACTGTGTAAGATAATAAATTACTGATCAATTTAATTAAAAATGGGCAGATTAGTGGCAATTAAGATCATACTTCCTTTTCGATCCTTGCTGTCTTTGGAGAAATGGATGCTTGACATAAATTAATGCTAATGTTAAATCTTGACAACTTCTGCTTTGGAAGTTAATACATGATAATTATAACTACAGCTGAAAGAGATGTTATCAAGTTGTCTGGAACCAAATAACTATTTCTTTCCTGTATAGAAATATTAATTCCACTATATAATAGTTTAAAGATACAAATACTAACATAAAGACAGTATATTGTTAATCTTTGGATAACCTGTGCCCCTATAGTCAAATCTACCTGTGAAATTCTGGTGCAAAAGTTTCAGTAGAAGTCTTGCATATTCTGATGTATAATTGTATATAGCAGGTGGACGTAATCTGCAGGAGCTGTAACTCTTTGTATTTTTGGTTTTAAGGAAAGGAGATGAAACTTCTTTTCTGTATTGAAAATAACTTGGAAAACTTTGTATTTTTCACAGTTTATGACTGCAGTTTTGTAGCCTTACTATATAAGTTTTAATCACTCGTGATTTTCCTTTGTGTTTTTTTTTTTAGATGTTAAGTTTTAAACAGAGAGCTCAATTTGCTCTCTGCTGAAGGGATGAGTGGAATTCTGCAGGAAGCTTGTATAAATGCACCCTTAAGTGAACTTAATTTTAAAACACTGGTCAAAATAATGTATCTCTGTTTTTCTGTCAAATGGTTTGGGCCTAACTGTACAGGAAAGGTGTGTCAAGTTGAAAATTACATAACGTGCCTTGCTTTCACATTGTAAAGAATGCTTGTATTAAAGGTACATGTTTAGTTAAAAAAAATAATTAAAAACAAACCACATTTGAAAAACTGGTATGATGAAATCAAAAGCATTTGATTTAAAAAACAAAAAACAAAACGAACGTTAAAACGTTATGAAAGCATGATGTTTAAAAGGTTAAATGTTCCTCTGAAGTGCTTGGAAACCCAGGGCAACAGTCCTGTTGTAGTTCACGGGACTCAAAAAGTGATGTTGACTGCCAATGACTGTAAACTTGTTAATTTTATTGTCAAAAACCTAGATGATTGATATGTATGAAATAAATTTATATTTATGCTTTACTTGGCTAATGTCCTATTTTAGATTGTCTTTATTCTGTATATATTTTGAAATATATCAGAGTATTTATATGATGCCTAAATGTATCTAACCAGGCAGTCCTCACCTGATAGTAGTATTTTTACTTTGTGATGCATATAAATTCTGAATTCTAATGAATAATTTAACTTACTATCCATATTACTGAATAAGGATTGCTGATATCTTTGATTGTCAATGTTTGTCACTTTGCATATTGGGGCTTTTTCCAGTAAAGTGTATATGCTCTAGAGTTTCTTAGTTATCTGAATTATCTTTCAGGTTTTTATCACATCTGTACCTTTGAAATCAGGAACTGTGTAGAAAAACTGTTTCTTTCCCTTTAGTGGTTAGAAGGAATGGAGCATGCAGGGGTTTTAATGAAACATTCCTGTAATGCATTCCTCAATATAGGCTTTAACTGCTTTCTCCCTCATCAGTGCAATTATGATATTGTCCAAATAATGCATTAATGTTTTATGCAAGCACACATTAAAGTGGTGTGAGAGAGGTTGTGTTGGATGGATTTCTGTTGAATGTTGGGTTATATTCTATATCCCAAGGATCTATGGCTAAAGCTTTTGTTTAGAACGATGGTTATAGCAGCTTCCAGACTGTACAAACCAATGCAAGGTAATTTGTTTCAATTCTGGGTTTTAGTAGACAGTGCTGTCCTTTTCCAAGTTTCATGCCTTGTCTCCTGTGTTCTGTGAAGGCTTTGCCTGTGTTTGGTAAGTTTCTACTGCTGGGGTAATTTGTGGAAATCTAGAACTTTATTGATTAAAAGCTTTTTTGTTTTGTTTTCTTTTGTTTTTTTTTTTTCTCCTTCAAACTATTTTTCATCTTCTGTAGCATTTTTCAGTACTCGAATTTTTCAAAATTAGTATTTCAAAAACTTGATTCTGTTCATAGTTTCTTTGTAATATATTTGTGTATGCTTATTGTAAAGCATGCACGTTGACTTTCAGTGTATTTTCAGTTTTAACATATTTCTGTCAGTTCTTTTTGTGGTGTACTTCCTGGATTCTGAACCTGCAAGCTTACAGAAAAAAAAAAGTATACTTGAAAGAAATTAATATATTGGATCTCAGGACTGAAGGATTATTAATTATGATACCATTCATTGGTTATCACCTGAAAAGTAAGAATTGATGTTGGGTATATTGGATTTGTGAAACATTTTAATAAAAATAGCTTTTGCTTGTGGCAGAATTTCTTTTTATCAGTCTTGTGGAAGGGGAAAGAAAGAAAATTCATTTTCTAAAATAATACCACATCCTTGAGCAGTGATCTTATAACTCAGTCAGTTACTAAGAATAGGTAACGTGCTTTGTAGTTGCAGCAACAAAGAGCTTATTAGTGCAGTCTGACTCATGTATTTAATTATTTTTTTATGGGCAGGATCATGATTTTTGAAATAGACCCACACGGACGTTTACTGAAGACAGGAAGTATTCCTGTCCATCTGACAGATGAAATTTGCAATTTGGTGATACTTCATCTGAGACAAAGTGTGTTGTCCATGCAGGTTTGGGTGGAATAGAGATAATTTAGGTACTCTCATTATTCAGTGAAACTCCCTAAGACTTGAAGTTCTTCAGCAAACAGAGCTAGGGTTTGAGATGAATGAGTAGATTAATTCCCTCATAGAAAATAAAGCTTTCGGTTCCTCGTTATAGGTAATAGCCTTCCATGCTACGGAAACAGTCTTCCTTTCACTGTTCTTCAGAACTTAGCTCCTGGAGCCAATGGGTAGAAAAGGATTGTCAGGTTCGGTGCTGACGGCTGACTTTGTGGCTGTCGTACAGCCAAACATCTGAGTGCTCCCAGAGAAAGTTCATGAGTAAATCTAAAGGAACTTTCTACTTTAGGTACACAGTGTTTAAAAAATGTTTGATAAGACAGACAGTAAAGTATTTAGAAATAGTCACTTGGCTGTTAGGTATCCATCTTAATCAGCTCTTGGTAGTCTCTGTGACTTCAGGGGCAGTATTTGCATGATAAAGTCTAATCGTGTACTCTTAACATGTATGGAAAAGGTTTGCAGACTTTCTTGGGAGTCTTAAAGATCTAAATATTATTAGTTAAGGAATGTTGATTGACCTCAAGAATCTTTAATATCAGGTCCTCAGCATGCTGTTCACCAAACTAATTTTGCAGTTTATAAATGTTCAGACAAAGCAGGTAGCTTCCCTCTCTTACTGATGGGATTCAGAGAGCTCCAAAGTCTCTGGAGCAGTTCCAGTCACCATTTCCCATTTTTTTCAATTGAAGAAAATTTGATGTTTTCCTTATTACAATTTGATTTTGTGTGTGTGTGTGTGTGGATGTGTAGCCTAATTTCTCAAAGGTATATTTCTAAAAAATTTTTGAGAAAGATTAAATTATAGGAAGAGGTATTTATTTTTATAAAAAAAATTCTGAAAAAACTCACCCCTCCTTGATTTTTTCTCCATATCTTAAGATATGCAAATTGAGAGTAGCATGCCTTTGATACTTTCATAGATTAGCTTTACATATAATTCAGGGATTGAAGTACAGTTCATGTAGAGTAAATTAAATATTAGTATTGAAAAAAACATCCTAAAGTGTCGAGGGAAACAGTGACAGATGAAACAATAGAATTTATTTTTTGTGTCCTCTACTAGTCGTGTTGATTAGGTAAACGTTTGGACACTGTATCTTTTAGCACATTTCTTCTTGCCCTTAGTCATGAATGTTGTATATAAACTTTTTGAAATTCTATTAAATGGCTACCTACCCTGATAAAAGATAAATCAAAGTAAGATTATTTGTTAAGGCAAAATATTTAATGTGATTTTTCATGCAATGGACACTGAATTCCTCTACCTTTTAGAATAACAATTCCTCTACCTTTAGAATGAGTTTATCTGTAAGAATTTGAATTGTCTCTTTGCACTCAGCACATTCAATGTTTTTTTGTTTTTTTTTTAATTCACTTGTTATTTTTTCTTTTAATTCTGGAGCGAAGCTCCATAGCTTCCTCCGCCTAGGGGACTGACCATTGTCATCAGCAATGAGTAAGACAGTGAGTTAAAGGAAGAGGTTAAGAAGTAATCACATAGCACTACTTCAGACACAGTAAAAATAATTATAGACCTTGTTCCATTCTCAAGACATTTTTTGTGTGTGTGTGTTTAGTTTGAATTTTAAAATGAGAAGGGAACAAGGAAATTTTTTAATCAACAGGATGCCTCTGTCTCATCTGAACTGTTCAGGAGGGGTCAGTTTTCCTTCCAGAATGGGATCTTGAGCAATGTTTGAGACTACCTCAAACATTTCTTACCGTGAGAAATGTTGAGCTTCATGTAAACAAAAAAGTCACTGTATCTCTCCCTGTTAGGTGTGTGGAGTTGTTTTCACTCACTCTGTCTTGTTGTGTTAATATTGAATAAGCAGAGACAGTCAGGCTGGTGGTGAAAGATGGTAAGCAAGCCTGAGGGCTTGTTCTGGTCAGCTTTAAACCTCTGATTGCCAGGTTTTCCTAATTTCCCATTTCCAGGGCATCTCTAGCGTGACCTTGCCTGCTGAATATGATGTTCTGGGTTGCAAGATTCTCACATGCATTTGGAAATGGGCAGCCAGGCATTGTTTACAGGACGCCAAATGAACCGTGCACTCACAGCAAGTTTGATAAACACACATTTCCTCCTTTTATCAGTGAGATTGCAGAATGTGAAGTATGAGTTTCCAGTTTTATTCATTCCCTTCAAACCTCTTCCTGTTTAAAAACTGAATCTCACTAATTGGATGATGATACATCCTCAGATTTTGTTTTGCTTTTTTGTTATTTTTGTTTTGAATTCTACTTACTGGTCACTGACATTTTGTTTCTGTGCCTACCTTGACCAGGTTTGGCAGACGTTCAGATAAAAGCTTTCCATTTGTTCAGCACAGAAAAGGTTCATCCCTATCAATGTAAAGTGAATGCTAATTAACAGTAATGACTTCTAATCACTTTGCTTTTATGCTCCTTAGGAGCACTGCTATTATCCAATGTAGTTAAGTGAAATGCTTGTATATGAATCAACAATGCTGTATTTCTTCTAGCAGCTATTGCTCATAATCAAGCTTTGAATAAATTACGATAGTAAAATTGGTTTTAATGTGCTGTATTGCATGGGGAGAAAGGAACCTCAAATATCTTGTTAAATATCTTGAATATTTGGAGAGTCATCTATTAACATTTTGGCATTTGGTATTGTAGTTAAATGGAAAAATACATTAAAATGTTTAAGTCAATTTTGTAAACGTTATCAAAACTTTTTTTGTGGTTTGAATTTTATTTAGGTGATATGCATAGACTCAACAGCCTCAGTAATAGCCCCATTTGGATTCAATTGCATGTCTGTGGAAATGAATTACAACATTTCTGAGTTAAAACACAGTTAATTTTATGTGGAATTAACAGGTATCATAATTTAAGACCTTCGCTTGTTTTGGTCCAGTGTTGTAGTTGATGTTTAGTGGGTTAATATGCACTTCATTTATTAATACTGTGTAGCTAAGAAAAACTATTAGTTTTGCTTGCCTGCATGCAATCTGCCTGCAGTCTTAACATACTTCAAAAAGAGTATGAAAATAATAATAGTGAAACTTTACTAATACTTAAAAACAATAGAATAGGGTGAAACTTTTAAAATAAAACTGGACTATTAGTCAGAAGCAATGCTAATGAAAAACAAGCGCTAAATAGATCACTAGACTGGTAATATGTTCAGCAATTCTAAAATAATTTTGATTTAGAAACAGAATTAGCCTGAAGTCAGCATATATACCAATTTAAGTTTAGTTGACTTTCACTTAATGTTGCATATATAGGGCCTGTTTGGAAGCTGAACATGAGAAAACCTGGATGAAACCTGTTTCCAACATGCGTGCTATTTTTTTAATTTTTTATTAACAATTACTTAATTACAAGCATTCCATGGTTTTAGTGTCTGTGAAAGAACTGGGGTCTTTCTTGGTAAATATACTTGTGTTGTCTGGTTTTGCAATTTTTTTCATCAGAAAATATATTTTTATAAATAAAAATTGGATTTTGATTTTCTGTGATTTCCTTTCGTATAGTACCTCTGTCTATTCATGCTTAGAGAGACAGTTTCTTCACAGTTACCATCACAGTTTTTATGCATGTGGATGTAAGTGAGTATCCACAGGCAACGTGTGTGGCTTTGGTTTTGTTTGTTTTTGTTCATTCATGCACATAGCTGTAGACAATTTTCTGGTAGATGTTTTGTCTATTTGCTTGAGCATCTTCTCTTCTAACCATTATTCTTTGGTTTGTTATGAAGTCATTGCCCAACTTAATTTGAAAATATCTGTCGTTTAGCCTTTCTTCTTTAAATGTGATTTCGAGTCAGTGTTCATAATGTATCCTATGCTTTTTGCTATAATACTGTAAAACATGCTTTTTTTTTTTTTTTTTTCCTCCAGCAGACTGTTGAAAAATGAGCAACACCTTTCTCCTCTACAGTTTCACTTAAGTGGATGATGCTATCTGCTATCTGTATCTTATTTCAGTATTTCGTTTTTTTGCTTGGCAACTTCGTCAGGCTTCGTAAGGATAGACATGAAAAAAATGGGGAAAAAAAAAAGAATAATCTTATTCTGTGCAGAAACAACTAGCTGCTTTATATTGTTTGCAATTCTCATTAGGCAGCAGTAATGCATGTTTTAAAATTTATTGTTTTTTAATGAAATATAATTGGGGATAATTCTAATAAAATGCAGTCAAGGATAGAAGAGCTTTTATATAATTGAACAGTAAAACATTTATCAAATTTGTTTTCATAAACATTTTTATCTCTGGAGCTCATTCTTTGTGTAAAAATCATTTTGCTTTCTTACACAATCACTTATTTAAGCTGACTTATTTAATACCCCCCCCCATTTGATGTAAACAGCATACAGCAATACAGCATACACCAATTGCATGTTTGCGTTACTCTCAGCCGGACACTTACTGTTTCTGATCGGTATGTTTAAAGGCAGTTCTTCTGGAAGGACTAGGATTTCATTTGGTTTATATTGCACCAACATTACCGTTTGCAAAATGGAAATGATTGATTTGTAACTGTAATTAGGAAAAAAGGAATAAAACAGAATTGGCCTTTTACAGAGAACTGTACAGTATGGAGATACTGCGTGTTGATAAATTCTGCCTGGGGAAGAAGTGCACGATGGGCATCACTCATTTTCATATTGATTATGACTGGGATTCCTGGAAGAGGTTGCTGTTTGCAAAGGATAAGGAAGTACTATGATTAGTTACCTTCTCCATGGAAAGTACTACAAAGGAAAATGCCAAATGTGTGCACTGCGGTATTCCTATCAGCCTGACAGTCTGCTACGTGAACATTTTTTCAGTCCGTTTTCCTTCAGAAATACAGCTTCAGTCTCTTTGCTGTATTACTGTATTAGGTGTAGTGCATTTGCATGCTCTCCTAACTCTGGACTCTTTCTTTCTTTTTATTTCTTTCTGGCAGTCTTCTGTTCTCAGGCCGTCAGCACTGTAACTCCTGAAAACTGGTACAACAGTGCCCTCTGTAGTTCCTCCATACAGCTGGTTTTGAGCATTCAGGTAAACAGCAGGATGTTTAGATTTATTTTTAACTCAGACACACCACTTTTTTTCTTAAGGAAACGTTTTGATTTTCCCTGTGTTTTACACAAGAGAAAGGGAACAAAGGAAGACTATTCCGAGTCCTCTTTTAGTTTTTTTTTCTTTAGATCTCTCTTGTCATTATATAGTGAAAAACTGAGATGTTATCAGGCATTCAGGGCAGTCATTAAAGGGGATGGAATTTTGAGTTGTGAAGGCTTTCTTGAAGCTTGTGGTTTTTGTCATTTGGGTTTGTTTGTTTTATGTGGACCTTAAAACTAAATAGTTTTAGATTTTATGCTTGCTGTTCCTCTTAAGCCAGGTCTTGAATGACCTGCCAGGGACTTAAGATGTGCTTGCCAGAGCACCTAAGCTTTATTAATGACGTGGTTTTAATTCACACAGTGACTGAAGTAATTGTTGTCCATTAGCATTGATTTGTCTCCAAAACTCATTTGCGATTTAGATTTCTTTTACCTCATTATAGGTAAATAATATGCAAATAACTTTTTATTGCATGTTTTCTGCAGAACTTATTGGATGGGTTTAGTATTGAACACACGTGCCCAGAATTCCGATACATCCGCATTCACACTCATGCACTGCCATTTAAATATTACAAACTACAATAAGAAAGCATGACCTTTTTAAAAATAAAGGTTTTAACTACAATTAGTTTCTTCTATAACAGTATCATAAAAGTCACTCCATGAAAAGTTAAATGGCTTTATTTTATGATGGGGAGTGTTAATGTATGTGTAGAACACACTCTTAATGCACTTCTATGAATTGAAAATCATAAGTCATTGCAGTAAATTATAGTTAATGATGTAACCATTGATGGCTATTCAAAACATTCCTGTATCTCTAATGATTTGTGTAAAACACATGACTGCGCACATCCCTTAGTTCGTTTGGAGCAGTAGATAGATAAATGCACCAGCTTTCTACTTCTGAAGACTATTTTTCTCTGTAACAAGTGATAAGAATTTTGTTGGAGTAAATAGTACATCACAAACCACTCTTTGCAGTATTTGAGTTCTGGTAATAAATGAAAATGAAGACTAAATTAAAATAGCCCTCTCTGATAAGAGGTGAGAGGCTTTGAGAATGTAGTGTGTCCAAGCTTTGATTTTTTCATCTGCCTAGTTTATGGGTAATCTCTAACTTCTCGACATATGAGCTCTTCACTTTTTACCCACATGTGGAATTTCATATACTGAAATGTTGCTGAAAGAACCAACTCTTATGGTATAATGTGCACTGTCTAATCCAAGGAAATACCCTGTATCTGCTACCCATTAACATAAAGTATTACAGAAGTGACCTGTGGGTGGGTTGCTTTTCTGTTTGTTTGTTTTAGTTAAGCAAATATTATTATGCTGGCAGAAATGTAATGTTAAATTTGGTCAAAATGACTTTACTTGATTCAAAATTTAACTGAAGTTGTGAATCAAGCTTAGTTCTTGCACTGACTGCGCAGTTATTGCTAATCTTAAATATTGATTTCTTTGTTTCATTTTTGTTAATGAGCTTCTTCATGCACTGTTACCTTCATAATACCAACACAAGCTTGCTGAACTGTCTTTAATTTGTTTTTGTTTTTTGTTTGTGTTTTTTGTTGTGGTAAAACGTTTTTTCCTTACAATGAGTTTCTGTGTACCATGAGTTATTACAATTTTTAAAGTGATCTTGAAAATTTACTCCTTGAAGACTGGGCAGAAATTTATTAGAAAGGAGTTATATAAATTTCATTTTTAATCAATTAATGCCTGCTTTATATATGATTTTAATCTTTTGAATAGAATTTCATCGTATTCGTACTACAAAGTAAATAAATGTGATTTCTTTTTAGTGTTAAAAGGATAGCAGTGGGAGAAGGATTTAATTTTGCACTGCAACCTCTGAGATAGATAAGTTGATGTTTATGGGGGGGGAGAATAAAGTATATTTTCTTGCAATAAAATTAGCAAATTAAGATTCAACTTGATTAAAATAGCAATAAATTTAGATTATATTATTGGAGATGATGAAGTACAGCTTTTCTGTCTACCGAGAATGAGCACAATTTACGAAGACAAGGCAAAGGAGTGAATAGAGCAGCCACTGCAGATATTTAAAGGAAATGCCCAGTTTATTCTACATACTTTTTGCTTTTTAGTCAACGTCAATGATAATTTTATCTCACCTTTATAATCATTCCCCCCCCTTAAAATATCACACTTCTTTTCATCTAGTTGGATTATATCTGAAATATTTAATGAAAAACAGTATGTATTTAAGCTATCTCTTTAGTTGAAAGTACTTAAGTTTTCAAATAACCTGCATGATCACTAAATCATTTTTCAGGTGTCCTTTCATAAAACTTGAGCTAATGCAGGGTAGGTAATGCCATGACTGAATATCATCTTGATTTTAATTTCCAGTATTTCTTTGACTGTGAAATACCAAAAGATACGGAGACTGAATTACAGTGAATCACACAGAATGTTAGGAATGTCTTTATAGAAAGCAATAAATATCTACTTAGGGAACAGATTTTACTGGTTAACAGTTGCCTACATTATAACAATAGTTTTAAGATGAAAAATAAATATTGCAGTCTAAAATAGAACATTATTTGACATAGAAAGAAATGTTGACTTTTCTCACTGGAAGCATTTATAAAGAATCTATATGACCCCAGTGGACTCTTTACATTTAACTTTAAATTGAAATTTTAAGACTTTTTTTTCTTAGAATATTCTTATTAAAACATTTTTTAATTCTAATTTTAGGATGTTCTTTCTTTCTATGGAACTTGATCAAACGAGAGAGAATTTTTGATTGTATAGTATTTTAAAAGGCAGAAGTTAGTGTTTAGGTGTTACTTTGTGGCATCTGTATTTATAACTACAAAAGTATAGATGATATTCTCAAAAGAACTGTGTGGTATTAGTAGTTAATGAGGAGTTGTGTTTTTTGATTTTTCTTTTGTTGTGCTGCTTATTCAGTGACTTGATGAGTTGTTCTTAAGATACCAGTAGTACTGTAAACTGTATTGGCCTTTTTTGTCATGCAATTTTGGTAGCTGAAACAGTGATTCCATTGTACTCCAGGAAGGCATAGTTGGTTATAGAACATGTCATCAAGGTAGGTGAATTAAGCTACCTGGCATGGCTTTGTCTTCTTGGCTTTCTTCAGCTTCTGTGTTCCCTGGCCAAAGTACCAGCACAAAGAGATGATTAATGAGTATAGATACATAATACTTTGTAGAACTTGAGTTTAACCTGTTATGTTTGTGATTTTTTTCAGAGCTAAGTAATAGTTTATAATCACTTGGTTTAACTTACTAGTCTTTTCTATTCACACAATCATGTTTCATTCTGCTGCAGTTTGATCGATAAAGCCAAGTAAATTTTTTTATTAACACCCCTTAACTTTCTTCAGACTTCTACAGATTTCAGTTGTGGTTTTTTTGTTTGTTTGGTTTTTGTGCTACAATAACCCATTTTGCCACTTTATCACCCACCTTTGCCACTCATTGTCCTTTGGAAACCAGTTGTATGTTTTCAGGGAAGGTCTGTCAGTTATTATTTATTACCCACTTGTCATTGTGACTTACTCATTTCCTACATCACCATTCTCAAAAGTATTGCTTTACAGAAATGGCGAACAGTGTTGTGAAGGAAAGATCAATAACTGCTTTAAAAGGAAGATTTACCCTGAGACTTGGATCTTCCTTTTAATACTAAATCTGTGCTATTAGTTATGAGGTGGCTTTAATATTTTGACATCAAGTACTCTCTTTCTGGAAAAGGAAAGATGCTACTGTTAACTAACTTTTATGGAGTAGCATGACTTTGGCAGTTAACTTCATAACATCTAATTTTCTGATTTTCAGAACTTAGTGGCTGTTCCTGAATTGTTTATCTTCTGAGCCGAAAATAGTTTCATTCCCTAACAAAAAATGAAAAAAAATCATTTAATAAACATTTGAAAAGTTTCTCTTGAATTTCAGTGATAATGTCATGTGTAACTGCACAAAGAAAGGAGGACACTTGTTTGAAACCTTCTGCAGGTGAAGAAAAAAATTTTCTCCCCATGCTATTAAAATTGCCTTGAGAATTTGATGATCCACACTCTTTCCAGAGCTTCCAATTCTATGTCACATGGTGAATATTGACGGCTTTTAAAAGGTGGTTGCTCAAGCATGCTATGTGAATATGTTAAATTTATTGTATTAGTTGCAGATTCAGGCAGCTGAGAAGTTGAAAATGGCAAATGCATATTTTCTTTCTCTTTTGTGTTATCTTGTACTTCAACTATGCTGGGAAATCAGATTTTAAACATATGTTAAAGATAATATCACAAAGCCAACTAGGAGGAGAGTAAACAAAAGGTTACATGGGTGTCCGATGTTTCGTAATTTTTGATTTCTTGATTCTGCAATATTAATATTTTAAAAATATTTTTAAGTGAAGATAAAAAGACCTAAATTGTGTGCATGCACACACATTTGGACCAGGCACATGAGAAAGGTTGGAACTTACAGTCCCTTTTGATGCAAAAAAATATTTGCAGCTTGAAATAAGGAATTATCAAGTTTAGTTGACAATCTGTTGCTATTTCATAGGTAGGAAACAGGTTTTTGTATTTGGAAGACAACTGAGAGTTTCAGTGGGAATTTTTATTTAGTCAATTTGTTTGTTGTTTTACCTTATAGTTGCTGTTCCATCAGTTGGTAGGTATTAGTGCTGTGTTATCATCAGCTGCTCCCAATACAATTATATCAGTGTCATTCCAGCCTTGGAATATTCATTTTCTTAGTAATTTTTTTTCCAAGCTGTGAGAATTTTGGCTGCCAGAGTATTCCTGAGACATACAAACAAAAGAAAGTTTGCAGCATTATATAATATGGAGTTCAAGTTCTGAGTTCAAGAAGTGTTTGGGCTGTGTACTTAGTCATATGGTCTGAATTTTGGGGTAGACCTGTGTGGAGCCAGGAGTTGGACTTGATGATCCTTATGGGGTCCCTTCCAACTCGGGATATTCTGTGATTCTATGGTATGGGTATAGTGCATTATAGAATAGGAATTACTCTTCCTTTCTCGGTTGCTGCAGTAAAAATGCAGGAAAAAAAAAAAGGCAAAAAGAAGAAAAGTATTTTCAAAGATATCTTTGTAGCCTTCTGGCATGTTAGTTAGTGTTCATTAATAAGTACTGTATATATATACTGTGTGCAACTAGAATTCCCTGCTGTTATTTATCATTGCTACATAAGTAGTTTACCTGCCTCAGGTTTTCAGTTTTCATGCATACATTATTCCTCTGCTACCCGCTCTTCCCTCCTTGCCCCCCCCCCCCCTTTTTTTTTCCTTTCTTCATTGAGGAAGTTTTAAGTTGTTCCCTTGATTCATTTGAGTGCAAAGTATTAGCATTTACAGTGTCCCCTTTGAATTGAACCCATACAGGGTCCAACCACATTTAATTTTCACCCTAGCCTTTCATTGTTCTTTTCTTGTCCAGGACATGCTTTATCCATACCTAGTGAAAAATTTTATTCTAATTTTCTTAATGATGCAATTGTCTTTATTAGACAAGTGTCATCTCTTAATGCCTAATTTCTTATTTCAGCAAAGCGTAGAACTGTTGTTTCTCTTTGGTCACTTGTTGGTATGTTTCAGTAGGCATGCTTAACAAGAGGTTGTGTTCTTGGCAGTGTATGTATGTGAAACATATGAGTACATTCATCCTATTTTGTTAATTGCATCGTATTAACAGTTCTTGACTGAGACCACACATGCAAGTCTCATGTTATTTTATTGTTTCAGATTACTGTAGGTTTGTGATCCTTGACCTCTTCTAAGCATACAAGCACAATGCAACTTTATAATAATAAAGACATTGGTTTAAAAAATTGAGAAAGTAAAAACTTGTCAGTTTATAAACTGATACCTCAGAGCAAAACAGTAGGAGTTCCAGCTGAAAGCCTGATATAAATATTTTGCCTATGTTAAATGAGACAGAAGTATTTGCGGGAAAGCCACAATTATTTTTTTCCTTGTAATAAGTAAGAAAGCTCCATAGTGGCCAGCCCGCTGTGTGATTGTCTGCTCTGAGAACTGGAAGGGGGCTGAAACCTCAATGAATGTGAATGGTACTGAATCTGCCATAAACATTTCTAATGTTCTTGTCCCCATCCGACTGGTTTTATTTGTTTTAATACTGTCTTTTTCTGTGTCACATAGTCAGTTTGTGTTGGACTAGACTCAGAGACTGTTCCTTGGCCGATGGATTCCTTGGTGAACACAATACTGCTTTTAATAAAAAGCTTCTTTTCCTCTTCCTCTTATCTTGTTACTGCAGTCTACAGTCACTTACGCCAAGGCCATAGGTCATGATAAGTACATATTTGCAATTTTAGATGTCTCAGTCCTCTGAAACTTCGATTTCTGTGTTTAAAAAAAAAAAAGTATATAATAATAATGAATAACTGCTAGTAAATACCTTGACTGGAGAAGAGGCATGTGACTGGGAACCAGCAGTATAAAATTAATATATATATATTAACTTTCAACAATAAAGCATACCGAAGATGCTTTTTTTTAAAAAAACAAACAAACAAACAAACAAAAAAAACAAAAAACCACAACTTTAAGAAACAAGCATTTTGGAAAATCTTGATTCAAGCAATAATGTTTTCTATATTTATAGGCAGTTTGTTCTTAGTCTCAGAATACCATAACACCCTGCTCTTGAGGAGTGAGCTTATGAGGAGAGGTGATAAAGGAAAGCATGCATTCTCTTCTCTGTGATGCAGTTACCTACTGATAAGATGAGGAAAAAATTAAAATTCAGCTTGTTTTGAAAAATGTTTTTAAAATGTAAAGTAATGTTTTGCGTTCTGTTAAATTTCACTCAGGAAAAGGAGGAAAGAGCTGAACAGAGATACAGTGATCAAATGTGTAAATTATCTTAATATATTTTTTTGCATTTTCTTGGAAATTGCCTCCATGCCTTTCCCCTCCTCACCCGCTTTCCAACTTGGATATTCTATGATTCAAACTTTCCTCCCATCTTTCTCAGCCACCTGATCATGTATCACCTGTAATTTTCATTTGGAGTAGGTTCAGGATCAATTTAGTTAAGTTACCTCTCTGGTGGGGTTCCTTGCTTTTCTTTGCAGTGTTTTCTGGCCTACAGCTTTTCATGATGATATTTTTTTCCATACTGCTCATGATTTTAAATCTCAAATCCTCTCTTTCTCTCTCCATTGTTAAAAGTCTGTCTTCACCCCAGCAAGCTATATGTTCTTTTTATTCTCTGAAACATTGCTAACCTACCAACCTGCCTCTGTCGTTCATGTTTGTGTACCCTTTCGGCACTCCCATGGTGGCTAAGGGCACATCTTCCTTAGGGACAGAAAGCCTTACTTTCACCCAGTTGGAAGAAATAGTGATTTTCTTCTCATCTGCAATCAGCCACAAATTTACTTGCGAAGTTTAATGGCACATAACACTACTGCTCTGAGAGCAACCTGAGTGTACAGCCCTGCTGACAGTATGAGATGTCAAAATTTCACAAGGCTGAAAATAAATTACAGTTTTATGCAAGTTGATAAAATAAAGCAGGATAGTGCAGATTTTACCAGAAAATTAAGAGATTATGCTATTCAGGAATTTTAAAATAAAATTTTCATGCTAAGCTGTAGAAGAGGGTAAGTTTTCCATAATTTTTCATCATTGTTGTATTGCAATGACTTTGCTATGTATTTTTATTTTGCTTTTGCTTTTTCTGTGCTGATATTTTATGTTCTTATCTTTTGACATTTCGTTAGCACTTTCTCATGTGGCTTTCGCTTCTGTTTCTTCCAGTCTCCTAAATATCCTTCTTTTCAGATTCTTCCACAAGGCAGATCCTCAGGACTCCCTTTCTTTTTGCTACCCAAATTCTCTCTACCTTTGAGAAATAAACTTCTAATTTTCCCCTAACGTGTGGTCTTGCCAGCCTGGGTTGGGGCAGTGTTGCTTGTATGTGTTGGCGTTTCCTGAGGGCTTTGCCTGGATTTAGGGTAAGTTAGGCTTCATGTGAGTCTGGTTTAGGATCTGATTCAAACTTGTCTTCTTGCCTGTGAAAGAAATATTGTATTTCATTTCAGAAACGTCGTGCCTGTGTAAAATGGGGAAGTTGGATCAGATTTGCACAGAACAGTCATGCAAGAATTGATGGTCTCTGATGTCAGGTTTTTAATGCAAAATCTGTGTGAACTTTGCAGGTTTTGGCCATCCATTTTTATGGAATGTATCTTACTAGGGCCAGATTGTGAAGCTGACCTGTGTTTCAGTCTGTTGATTGCATAATCTCCATTTTGTAGGCAAAAGATTTCCAGAGGTTAATGGTGAGAATCTGGAGGAAAATTAGATACTGAAATTTCCTGTGAGATGAACAAAACCAGAAAAATATGTCTCTCTGTGTTCCTAAACATTAACAGCTCTTTCTTCTGAGAAAACAGTTTTGGGTGTTTTCTGCTGTTTACTGGGGATCACTGCCTTAAGCTAGATATTAACCCATTGAAAGTCCAGGAATATCTTTAAATACCAATGGCTTGCATCTACTTTGGCATTGCTAGCATGTAGGCAGGAGATTGTTTTGCTGTCCTGCTGGTTCGTAAGGCCCTTCTTGGCAAAATTAAATGGGGTCGTTCTGAGTCACTGAAAAGCCTCAACACTGCCTTACATTGGAGTGAGCTACATCTGAAATTGGCATCTGCAAGCAGGTCAGGGCAGAACCATGTTGTCAGGTTGGGGCCAAGCAGACAGGGAAAGTCCATTTTTCAATTTGCAGTAATTCTCATGGGGAAGGCTGTATTCAGGGCTGTGGACCACACAAACCATTGTGGCTTGTTTGGTAAACTGACTGGAAACTGGGAAGAAAACTCCTGTGTTAACTGGAAACTTGCTCAAACCAATCTGTTCTCATGAAACTCTTCAGCTTTAATGAATTGACATTTTTAATTTTAAAACCGTTCAACTGGAAAATCCCAAGCACTTGTTAGCCTCTATATTGCTATTACTGAATAGTAATAATTTTACATCTTCAGCCTATTAACTGTATTTGTATTCTTGCACCTGATAAGAAACAAAACAAGGTATTTATTAATGGTGTTACTATATTTTCTCATCTTTGCATCCTGAATTTGAAGGAAAAGTTTTAAAGTAATGTTGATTTTAAGTTGCTGAGGTAGCCTGGAGGAGGTGGGTGGCAAAAGTATGGTGATGGACTGCACATTTTAAAATTCTGCTTGCATTTATTCTGAAGTGTTTATATTATAACTCTTTTCCCAGTTTCTTACTTGCAACAGATTACATTACCATTATATAACCTGATTATGCCTCTGAGGGTATAATATCAGTTGTAGTAGAGCATCTGTATTTGTTACTAGACTCGGAAGTGGATCAGGTGTAAGCCCTATGCAAACCTAAGAGTCTCTCCACTGCTAGACTAACCAAAGGGAGGAGAAGATTCCTATATACATTAAAGACTACTGGAAGAGACAGAAAAAGTGCTCTGTTCCCTACTGTCACAGGAGTCGCAGTGCCCGTGGTTCCCAGAGAAGCTGGGGATGTTAGTCCCTGACCAGGCTTATCTTACATGTAGATATCAGGATGCTCTTTGACCAGGAGTCACAGGGAGCCTGAAGGTGCCCCTTCGGTTTGCAGTGGAGTACCAGACTTTTTTTATTATTCTGTTTTACCTGCCGAGCTTTGATTTCTAGTGTGATTGACCATGCTACTGAATACAAAATAAACCAAGGTGTTTTTTTAAGACTTCGCAATGCATCTTGTTATCTTGTTAAGTGCAGTTCCTTTGTCCTTTGGAGAGGCAGGGGTGGTGGTTAGCTTTCCTCCAAACCGTTACCAACTATTACTAAACTTGCAATTGGAAATACAGAAGCTTTTGGTTAGGAAGTGGTGAATAAAGTTTGCTTGTATTTGAATGTAGCAGCTGAGAGATTATTCAGCCTTGCATTTCTAGAATTAAGTGCTACAAAATGCCACGTTTTTTAATGAGCTCTCCTTTCCTATTGTGGTCCTATAAAGGTCCAAGAGATGCTAAATCAAGGTTGATTACATGAACATGAAAGCAAAGGCAGAAAATAAGAAAATGTAGCTGTGAATTCACACATTATTAAAGAATAATGATAAAATCACTAATATATTCAGATAAATTAACTACTGTGCCATTGGTATCATGGTTTATGGTAGTGCTCTGCAAGGGAAGGAAAGAGAGGAGAGTGGTTGTGTTGTTTACATTCTGCTTTGTATTCATACCTGACAACAGTAAATATTAGCCCTAATGATGAAGTCATCTGTATTAGAACAATAAATAATTAGCATAGCATGGCACTGATTTCACAAAGACTTCTCAAGTATTTATATACCACTGGTTATTAAATTTGATCAGTGTTTACTGTTAGTGAATACAGTCTTCCATTAGAGAGACAAATCTTGTAGTCATTGCAATTGATGACATCTTCTTAAATTTATCCCTTAGTTCATGTGTAGCATGGAGAGTGTTTATTATTCTTCACTTTCAAAAAAGTATATATTTTTTAATTTACAGTAATACTGTTAATTTTACATAAAGCATCTACTTCCCAAGTAATGTGAACACTATTCCTGCTGTTTTATTGTATTGTAATATAAACATAAATGCAGTGTTAAAAGCTATACCAATGGTGTCAGACTCCTTAAGGACTTGAGAAAACTGTCATAACTTCTAAAATAACTGATAATCTTTTGTGGGTCAAAAAGAGCAACATGCTGTATTGCTTAGCTTTCTGCTTTCTTTTTCTCAAGGTTTGTCTGAGATTTAATTTTATGTGAAGTACACAAAACACTGTCAGTAAAACATTATCACTTTGTAAAAGCTGTTTAGAATATGGTCTGGCACAAAATGTGCAGGAAATTAAAAAGAATATTCCCAACTTTTTTGCATAGAGCCGAGTTGTATATATTATTTGTAATTGTGGCCAAAAACAGTACATGTGAAAATGAATGCATCTTTATATTTGTAAAATATACCTAGATACAAACATGTATATAATTTAAATTTGTAAATGATAACAAACATATATAGAGAGAGCATTAAATAGACAAATATTTAAAGAAAATTTTATATGTGTTGCTTTGTGCATGTACATATATATATGTCAATGAGCATATATATGTATTTCTTAGCAGTTCTAAGGGTTTTTTGTCCCATCCATTTCACAATATTTCCATTTAAATGCATATTTTGATTTTTCTTTTGGGACTAGGTCGAATGCCTTTCTATTACAGTACTAAAAGAATAATCAACTTTAACACAATATTTCTCCCTAAAGGGACTGTCTTTTCCATTCACATGATACTATTTTTCTCAGAATGATACTAGCATTCATGATCTAGTGATTTTATCTTTATTCAGATGTTGTGTTCAGGTAGTAAAAAGACTAAGGGATGTCTTTTGTATCCTCCTGCTTAAAAAACAAAGGAAAACAAAACAAAAACAAAACAAAAAAAAACACCTCAAAATCAAGGAAACAGGAAACCTCCCAAATCCAAGTGTTTTGTTAAAGAATGAGGTATTAGTAAAATTTGGAGTACAAAATTTAGAGGGAGTAAAAATGCACGACACATTTATAGAATTTAAACAAGCAAACTAAACAAACATTCCAAGTGAAACAAATTGGAAATCAAATAATCCTTTACATTTGAATTTATGATTCTTGTATCTTTCCAACTATTCGAAGATGCACTTCATATGTATGATACATATTCATGTTTCCAGTTATGTGATTCATTGCATTTGAAAACAGAAATGTTTAGTATGCAGTCCTCAGAAGAAATGTATGCAAGATGTATTGATAATATAGAATGAGCTTTATTGTAAGCAGCCATAAAAATTAGATATGCTATTTTTTGATCAGAATGCTACAGCTTTTAAGCCCATCATTTAATTTGATCTCTCAGTGCCTTAAAATTCTATGTTAAGGATGGAAGGAAGACTGAAATCATGGAGAGTTTTTTCCAGCTAGTTGTGCAGAGTCCAGCAGTTCAGAATACAGTTGATAAGTAAGGAGGACGCTGGTCAGATGCATATGCCACCTAGGCACACTCTTGTTCTGCTAGCACATTAGTTATCACATTCATCCTGCATGTTTAATCTTTTACAATTGGCCCTCTCTTAGGACAGAAAATATGAGAAAAGTTTTTTTGTGTGTGCATTTTTTATTTTTTTCATAGAATCAGTTTGAGAAACAATAATGTATTTTTCCTTACATGATTGGGTATTCATTGCATGTGGTGTAAATGACTTTTCTTTGGTTTAATGGTCTTTTTCTTCCATCTCTCTACTACATGAGAGTAATACTTTAGTAGCTTTTTTAAAAGGTTAATCAATTAATCATATTATATGCAGTAATTTTTTAATAAATAGCTTTGTATTTTTTTCAGGGCTGTGATTAGTTAAAACCCTTAATTGAATTTAACGAATAATTATAGTATTGTAATAAATATGAATATATCCTTATATTCAGATTTTAACTTTTTTGTTTGGCTAGTTGGCTTAACACTATATTTTTCTTTTGCATAAGTCTTTTAATATCAGTTTTTTTTGTTTTTGTTTTTCTTTCAATTGAGAATGTAATATAACTATGGAAAAGCATACGACAACCAGGATTACCATAACCTTTTGTTAATCATGAAGCCCTTGTTTTAAGTATGCATCAAACACATATTAGGAAAGAATTCAGAAATACCGATGAGCAGAACAGGAAAACTGAACAAGTAAAAAAAATACTTGATCTATAATTTCAACAGAGAATCTGTTAGAAAATATTCTCTGATTAAGCATGTTATTGCTATTGTTTTGTATGGTAAGCAAGCATGTAGTTTTAAGTCCACTTAGTTCATGTCTTCAACTATATTTACAGCAGATGTTTAACAGTTTTATATAAAGGCACATTTTATGTTTGTTATTGCTGCTTTTTCAATAAAATATTGTGGTAAATGAAAGATAGGCTCTCCTTAAACAGATATTGCTTTTTGGTCTTTTGAGTGCATTATGTAATGATTTTGTATGTTTCTGAGACTTTTGTTAATGCATTTAATTATAAGTTTTGCTTTTTTTTTTTTTTGTGCAAGATCTGTTGAGTTGAACGGTATAATTAAGTCTGTAGCCCAAAATCCTAAAGGTGAGACAGAATACAGTGAAGTCTTCCTGGACAGAGACAAGATATTTTTTTTCCTTTTTTTTTTCTATGAAATGTAAAAAATACATGTAAACAAAATACATGTAAAAAAAACAGATATCTGAAGGTCTTGCATTTACATTTCAGAAATTGTTTGAGTTATGAAGGAGTTTTTGAAGGGGGGTAGGAGTTCTGTTATTGTAACTTTTGTTCTCTTTTGGCTATATACCAAAACTACAATGAAGTTGTTGTTAGCTTTGCCATCAGTAAGAGCAAATCGCATAGTCTATCATTAGTATGGTATTTCGTATTATTTTAAGGAGAGGTAAAGTTACTGCTTAGCAACTGGGTCTGGTCAGGTCTGGGGGATCTTTTTGCTTGTTTGTTTTTGACTCAAAATAAAACAAAAACAAAAAGCACCACTGTGAAATACAGTCATGCAGTTGGATTTAGAAGTGCCTGAGGAATACTTAACCTTTAATTGGCTTTTCAGTAGGGTCCGACAGCACTTTAGTTTTTTTTGGGGGTGGTGGGGTGGGAGAGAGGCATAATCTTTTGTGTTTTTTTAGCAGGATTTTCCACTAATGGAAAACTAGTCATCAATGATTGGACAGGAAATAGGTGATAATTTTGAATTTCACGTGAGAATTTTGCTTTAAGAAATAGTCCATTTATTTTTCATAAGTTTGAGACTTGATGGAGATTTGGTTTTGCATTTTAAGTTGTATGGAATGCAACAGTATCATAGAAGTAATAGAAATATCTTACTGCAATCTGATATATGTGTCTCCCTTGATAGACATCTGCAATGTAGCTTGTTATTTATCTTTCATGAATCAAACTGGTTTTTTTGATAGACTTTAAGAAAAACATGGACATGTTTTGAGGTATTAGAAATTCTCTAGTGATAAGTAAAGTCCATCATTGATAATTTTGATTTTCTTTTAAAAAAATAAATCAGGAGAATGAACAGATGTTTAGCTATAATCCTTTTCTCTTTTTTTCTTTGTAAATTATGATTAGGTAATAGACCCTTTTCAGTGTTGCTGCTGGTTATTCACAGAAGCAGCCAGCATGTTGCTGTCTGGCATCCTACATCCAGATGCTCTTGTCCTTCTGTACATGATCTTTTTGACAGGAGCAGGAACAGTCCCTGTTTTGAGGCCCCCAAGTCCCTGTTTCAAGGTTCATCCAAAAAACAGGCCTGATTAAATTGTGCTGTGGTCCAGTCCATTTGCATTTCTTGAAAAATATACTTCTATTTAGAGTAAAATGATTGCGTTCTTCATCTGTCTGAGCTCTGTCTCATACTCAAGCTTAAAACAACGTTTCTTTGCTATGATTAGGATTTTTCAGACTACTTAGTCTACTTCTGTTTTATCAGAACAATTTGTTGCTAGCAATGGATTGATTTCATCTAGAACATCCAAGCAGGGCTGTATTCCCAGAATACTTGTTAGTTACAATGACACACAAGTGATTTAGAAATTAAAAGGCAATGTTCTGGAAAGGAAATGAGGATCTGTCAGTGGGAAATAGCCCCGCATTTTGTAATTAAAATGAGTGGCTTATTTTATGGATTGCATAAACTGTATTATAGGAGGAGACAAAGCATGGAGTATGTGAACTGTTGCCATGTTGAAGAAACACTGCCAACTGTGGAATATTAAAGATTCTATGTATCAGAAAGGAAAAAGGTAAAATTAATGCAAACTTAATTCTGTGCTGTCTAATGCTGCAAGCCTGGTAATGCTAGCTTAGTCAGACTCTAGCAGGCATTAACAGTTCAAATAAATTGTTGATAAAACAACTTAGAAAGAGTTGAAAACTGAATTGCAAGTGAGAATATAGCCAAACCTGATGACTTTGTGTGTTACCAGCCTTGATATGGATGGTTTCCTAATGTAGGCCTTCCTGGGAGACTGATTTTTTTATTTTTATTTTTTCCAGAAGTGATAGAAGGTAGAAGCTATGATGGAAACTGGATTCCAAATGTGTTCATGTATCTGCTATTACTGCTCTTTTTCATTAATACTGATTATTTTTGTGCATGTGTTGTGTGCATCTTCCCTACCCTGAAATAGGTGTACTTAGAGGTACTGAGTAGTGCTCAGTGTATCTGCCAAGTGATTTTTTTCAAGGACATTATGCTGGGATTAATGCAACCAGCCGAGAGTGGGGCCTGGATGTGCTACCTGTACCATAGCTGTGCTCTGCATGCTGTGTACTGCAATTCTGTATGAAAATGTCTGTCCTCGCTCGTTTAGAAAGGTGAGGAATTCTCCCTTTTAATTAAACCACAAACATTTTGGTAGGACATGAGAAGATGAAGGAGCAAATAAAAGTTGCAAATACAGCTGACCTTGGACAAGGAGACCTCTCATCAGAACTGTCAGTAGATATTGCATGATCCCTGAAGAGCTAAATGCCTTTGTAGGGTACTCAGAAACATGATTCAATGGACTATATTAAAATCAATTTTCCAAATTTTATGAAAGTGGTCCTGCATGACAGGAGTGGTCTGTCCAGATGTCCAAATGCAAACTTGCAATTAGCAATTAATTGGATGTTTTGAAGCTTGGACAAGACTTGGAGCTTTTATCAGACTTCTTGAAGAAAGTAAATAAAATTCACAACCTGTAGGTGCAGGGATTGCTGTCAGAGAATCAGTGTAAGTTGTTCTGTGCTCAAAGGCCTGAAATTCACTTCAGTCAGCATCTGCTCTGGGAGGTCTTGTTTATTGCATGTACCCTTTTAGTGTAAGGTATGAAGTGGGAATTTGGAGTCAACATGGACCTACTATATATCAAGTGTAACGATTTTGCAGCATATCTAACATGCTTTTATTAAGGGAGAGGAGAATATTATGTTATTTGTTGAGGGTGCGCTTTTATTTGTTCACTTATATTAAAAGTTCGCTTTTTAACTGATTATAAGTTTTAAATAAGCTAATGCAAAAATGTATTTATTGTAGATGGGAGAATGCTGTCTTTAAGAATGTATTATTAACCTATCATTCCACTCAGGTTATCGTATCTAAACAAAGGAAGACATAGACAATTTAAAAAGATTTGTGACTAGGTGGCTGCAGTAGCTGAAGCATCTGAAACTTGCTCATTCAGCATATGTATTTGGAACTGAGATTATATAGAAAAATACTTGTTTCTCCTGTGATAAGGAAACGGGAGGAACCATTGGTTCTTGCTGCCAGGCAAGCCAATGAAGAGGAAGATTTGATTCTTCATGCAAACTGTCTAAGGCTTGTCAGAGAGTGTTTTTTAATATTGTTTTGGAATGTTTCTTTTAGGACATGGAAGCATGGCTATCATTTTAGTAATGCTAGGTGACCTTGTCTTTTTTTTTCAAACTCAGTGATGGAAAAATAATCTAAATAAAGGCACTTTATAAGAGAATCGAACCTGAAAATCATAGTGTGGCAATTTGTGCTTCATCGGAATCCGGAAAAACTTTGAAAGTCGCAATATTTTCAGCAATAACTGATGTCATAGATGAGGAACATAAAATAAGTGTTTTCACCAGTTACATGAAGAATTCTCTTTGTTTTGTTCAAGATGTTTGAATCTTTAATAAATTATCACTGTGAAAAGTACAGTTACAAGACTTCTGATTTTTGGAATAGGAATTATTGTGCAAAAATGTTTAAACATAAGTAGGATCATTGTACTAAAAATAGAAAAAAGTATATCATTTAAAAATGTTTTTTAAAATAATATTTTATCATTGCTGTAAGTTTACATAACCTATAGAAGAAGCTGACAATTGTGGGTAATTCATTTTGTTCAATAGTATTTTCTCACTTGGATGCAAAGATTTTCAGAATCAGTGATATTTAGACAAAAAAGATAAAGAACTGTATAACTTTATGTAATGGAACAAACTTCTGGGATTGTTTTACTGAGATTCCTAACAGTTTTAAAGAACTTCCAAACTCTGACTTTTGGACGAGTAACAGGGATTCTGTTAAAGGTTAAAAAAGGTTTTGTGAAGTTTCTGCTGCAAGTCCTAGAAGGAAGAGGCCTTTCTTTTAGACCTGTGTTCCAAATAAAGAGACTATTTTCCTTCAGCTTAATGTTTTAGAAGGTCCTATATTCTGCTTTTATTTATGGAATGATGATAACATCAGAATAACTGATTATTATCAATGCAGAGAATGGGAATAGTTTTGAGTGTATTAATCTAAAATATGTTATCACTGAAATCATTTCAAATGTGGAATATTTATTAGAGATCTTGTATGGGATTATGCATGTGATACTTCAGAGGCCACTCCAAGTTGCGGGTTAAAAACTTAAAATCTTCACATTATGAGAAGACTTGCCACAAAAAAGGCCACATGTATTATTACCCTCATGAAAGGCAATGTATAGCCAGACTGTATTATTAAGTGTAGGTAGCAGGTCCAAGAAAGTTATTTGAATTTTCGCTGTTGTGATATGGGTTGTGTTCTGTACATAGTCACTAATATTTTTGAATTTAAAGTTTTCACATGGAAAATATAGACTAGTCTTCATAAGACGAAGACATTCTTTTTTTTTCATTGAGGAAGCTGTACAATTTTAGATGTTGTAGTTTTTGAATTTAAATCACAGTCGTCAACTACTGATTCTAGATAAATGTATAAGAAGTGTTTAAAAATTTACTGTGTACTTTTTATGATATAGCTGTTGATATAATTGCTGTTGATTGTAAAATAATTACACTTATAGTCACCAATACCTATAATTTCCAGTCTAGCATGGGAATAGAAACATGCATGATTTCTTAACTGTTTTGTAGTTGTTCACTGGCATCTTGTTGTTACACTGACATTTCTTTTATTCAGTCTGGAGTTGACTGTTCATGCTAAATTTGGTTATCAATTTAAGTAATGTCTTTGTTGATGTAATTTTATAAATAAGCTTTACTGAACAAGTGTATGCAGGCAAGTTTGGTCTGTAATTATTTGAACATTTAGAAGCTGGGAGTCCCAAAGGTGAAGCAAATGTTTATGTAAAACCAAATCTCTGTACAAAATTCCTTTTTTTTTTTTTTTGGGTGTGTGTGTGTGTGTGTGTTCAGCTGAGGACTGTTGTCTCCCTGACAAAGATTTTCTAGATTCTGTTGGTGGTGTGTAGGCTTATACATTCAGTTGACTTATGTAAAGACGACAAAAACTTAACAGTTCTGTAGAAGAGTCGTTAGTTAAGCTTCACAGTAACAGATAAGTCAGTATTGATTTTGATTTTAGTATTCTAGGTTTTTTAATAGCTCTCTCTAACTGTATTAAATCTTACTAAACACATTGTTTTTAGCATGACATTTTCTATTGGAAAAAATGAGTCTAAAAGTTGATCTAAATTAAATACTTTAGAAGAATGACTTGTGAAATAGTATCTTCCCTTTCCAAAAAGCTCTTCATATGCAGAACTACTTATTTGTAATCTATGAAAATGTTTAATATGATACAGCATTAGAAAAAAAATGAATTGTAATTCCTAAGACTAATTGTTCATTTTGTATATGCAGCTAAATGGCAAATCAGTGTGTTAGCAAAACTTGCAGTTATGGCGCAATGAGTCGGCTGTAGTGGCATATTGTCCTGTTTTTACTTAACTACTATTTAGAATTTAACTCTAGCACTTTCAAAATGTAGTATTCCAGTAGATTTCTGGCTAATATTAGGCTTTGAGAATGTTATTTCTGTCTCTTTCATTGTCTTTCCTTTTTCATTTACAGTGTCATGTGCACATGCTCATTAGCATGCAAATGTACACCTGCACTGCATCTTTGGAGCTTCCAGGTAGCAAGAGGACTGTATGCTAATTAGGTGTGGTTATTAGGAGATTGCCATTAGATACTGAAAGCTGTGACTAACAGGTGATGAATACTTTCCCACATTGAATTCATAGGTTTAGTGTGTATGTGCATGCAATATTTAAATAATTGCATTTTTAAAACTCTTGAAGTTATGCCATCAGTTGTGCTTAAAGGTAGTGTGTGCACTATGCAGGGTATTCATATAAAATGAACCTAATTAGGTTTTAACGTGGATTAGTTACATACTATATCCTTGTTATTCAAATTATCTCCTACTGTTATTCAAAATTAATTCAATTTTTATGTGAGTTAAGCTAAGGCCACAGAAGACTACTGAAGTTCTTAATAGGACTGTTCACACAGGGGTTTAATGTGAATCACATTACATTCATTTCCACCTCTGTTTTTGGATACTTCTTCCTAAGGAATGAAGCCATGTTCTCTGATGTCTCTGAGCAGAAGACAGAAAAGTCCAAGATGACGTGTATATAATTTGCAAGTTCATGAGATTCATAGCTAGTTTAGAGAATGTTACGGTAGAGTAATAGAGCCCAGAATTTTTACTTTCTTTTTAATAAATAAATAAATAAATCATGTACGTGATGACATACTTCTTTGCCCCTCTTAAAGAAATGCTACTGCATATATGAAGCTTAGAAACAGATGCAGGAGGATTTTCCCCCAGGTTTTGTTAAATTAGGATCAGCCAATCAGAGAAGCAGATATCAAGACATGCACCTTACGAGACTATTCAAATTTCAGCTTAGTTTTGTTTGAAAATGAATTTTCTTTTCATGAAACACTTACTATTTGTCTTGCTTTTAATTCTGGGTCTACATTATTTCTTACCTTCCTGAAGTGGGTTTCTAGTCTAGTTTCCAAAATTCTTGCATATTTCTTTTCCTGACCTTTTTAATTTTCATTTGTCTTTCCAACATCACCTTAGATGGAAATTCCAGCTCGCGCTCTCAAACTTCTAGAAAGAATTATGTAAGTACTGAGTGCTTAGAGAAGTCAGTCATAGCTATTTTAGTTTAAGATCACAGAAAGACAAAGCTCGTAGGCAGAGGTAATTTATTAAATCAACTGATAAAGCTGAGTAAAATGAGCAATATTTAAGTTGTACAATCCCTCATGTGTAAAAATTATAATGTAAATTAAGATCCTTGTATGCACAAACTAGTAAGCCTGGTATCTGTTGACTTGTCTCTTTCTATGCATATTAAAATCTGTTAAAAACCTTAAAAAAGGCATGAGGAAGCTCATCATAATAAAGTAAATATCATTTTTTTACTTGTCATAAAGTAGCACTTCAAAAAAACTTTTTTTTTCCAGAAAGTTACTATAATTTTGTAACTCCTTTTCTCTTTAGTACTAAGCACTTTAAATATCACTCATATCTCATTGAAGTGAAAAGAAAGCAGTGTCTTTCAGTAGCATCCATCTACTCAGGTGGATAGGAACCTCAGGAGGACATCTAGTCCAGACTCTTGCTCAGTGCTAGGTCAGGTGTGAGGTCCAACCTAGCTATTCAGGGCTTGCAAATGTCTGAAGATAAGAGATTGCACGTCTGTGGGCTGCCTATTCCATGACTTGACTGCTGTAATAGCGAGGAAGCTTTTTGTATATATTCAGTCTACAGCTCGTGTGTTAATTTGAACCTCTTGTCTGTCATCCTTCCATTATACAACACTGAAAAACCTGTCTCTGTCTTCTTGATGATGATCTCTTCAGTACTGGAAGGCTGCTTTTAGATGCTACCTGATGCTTTTGCTCTTCCAAGCTGTGCAAGACTAGTTCCCTCAGCTTCTCCACAAAGGGCAGGCAATCCATCCCTTTAAGCATTTTGGTGGCCCTCTGTTGAACTTCCCACAGTTTATTTCTCTCTTGTTTTGGGGGGTTCCAAAAATGACCTTAGTATTTTACGGGCACAGTAGATGTGGTTCAATGAGTGCTGAGCAGAGGGGGATAAATAATCACTTTCCCATATCACTTACCTCTGTTCCTGCAATACGTGGCTATTTATAAATATTCCACTCAATTAAAATAGTAAATTTGCTATTTCCTAGATATGAAGTCCTGCGCTCCTGGGAAGTTCTGAATACAATGAGAGCTTTCTGCTGATGGAACAATCTTATAAATACTCATGGAATTTTCACCTTCGGTTTTCAAAATAATGTAATTATGAGCCTCATGAGAGCAGCAATATCTAGGTACCAGGGAATAGATTAATTATAGACTTTTAATTGATACCCACTGGGATATAGAGGCCAGTTTTGAAGCTGAGGAGCAAGTGGACTTTTCACAATCATTTTTATCATGTTACATGGATATTTCCGTACTGTCTTTGATTACTTGCACCTGCTTCTGACAAAGACATCAAAGCTTACAAATCACATGCTGTATTTGAAATGAGTATATTTGGAGAACATAGAGTGCTTTACAAATTACAAGAAAACTCATGTTTAAGAATTTTCCACTCATATAACTGCAGACGCGTAGAAGTCCTGTTACTAATGTATATATTGCCACACAGCTGCAAATATGTTGTGTTTTAATTTGAAATTTTGCAAATGGCAAAATTATGATCACACACGTGACCTTAAGCTTTAATTTAAACGTGTGTAATGGTTTTTGGTTATTAATGCAAGCTTCAAGGAGGATATTAATTGCAAAGGCAATTTTGTTTCAAGATAATCTATTTCTTGGTCATAAAATAAACTATTTTGGCAAAGGTATAAAGCAAATGTTTAAAAATAAAACATAGTTTAGCCATTCTTCAGCTACTTATTGTCTTACATAAGTCTGCTATAAAAAGTAAATTTGGGGGGATATTCTAATTTTAACAATGGGAGTGTTCAAATTTTCTTGCAATACATGTGAACGTGCATATATAGACACAGGTCTAGCACTTTCATTTTCTTTCTTTAGTATTCTTTTGACTGTTGTACATTATTTGTTTTTTTTTTTAAGATGTATGTTTTTAGGGTGGTGAATAGTTCTGTGCAGTTATATGCTTAGCAGTAACCTTTACTCATAATGTGATATTGTCTGTATGTCTTATTTTGTTCAGCTTTCTCTGGCACTGATGAAGCCTAAGGCTGCTGTTTCTTTGAATTGCTGATAATTTTTTTATCTGATTAACTGACACATTTAGTTGAAATCAGACACAGCCCTTAGGCTGGGCATGGATTTAATTTAAAAAGTATCAAAGGTTTGCACTGTGTGCTGTTTAATCATCATGTTTATCAGGCAAAGAAAAATTACCGGAAGGACCATAGGGAGAGGGTTATCTTAAGGAGCAGTAACTTGGGAAATTGATAATAACTCTGAGGTAATTTACTGCTAACTTTTACATTCATTAATATAACATTTCCCACTAATAATTACAGTGCATGTAATGTACTAATTAAATTGAAAACATTAGCACTAATTTTCTTTTTGCTGAACTCTGAGAGGGTCAGGTAAAGACATTAAAATGTGAAATTAAAGAAAATCTCTGTACTAATACCACTGCAATGAATATTTTACTTGCTACTGGAATACTTCTACCAGTATTGTGTGCTACAATTCATGTGTAGACATTTCCTCAAATTACTATCGCTATCCTTAATTGAATTTCAGTTAGTGAAAAGAAAAATAAAATCAAAAATGAAATCGGTGTGCTAGCATAGATTACTTATACATTTCTGTTTTATTTAACTTCAATTGTGAACTAGTGTATCAATATTATACATAGGCCTAACAGCTTGACAATAAGCATACTTATGGCACTTATGCTTTGGAGCTTTCACAGAATTGTTTATTTTTATATATATAATATTTTTTTGCTGATAGAAAATATAGCTACAAGTAATTTATGATATGCAAATAGCAGTAATTTTGACTTATGTTATTCATTAAACTGTTTAAAAATATATGTAACTTCAAAACTATGAAGCTTTAAATATAAATTGTGCATTTTAGTACACTTACAGTTGCAAAGATCTATTTGTTGTTTTAACACGATTGTTCATGAAGATTATTATTCATGAATGTTATAAATAGGAATAAATTAATGTCTATAACAAGAAATGTAATAGTAATGTAACTTCATTTATAGATAAACAGCTAATAATCTTTTGTATATAAAAGTGAGCTATACTGCTGATAACAAAGTAATTTGATTATTTTTTAAACTTTATTTTGTATCTGCTTTTTAAAATGTGTAATTTTTGTAGTTTTGATGAAGAAATACAATTTTAAGTCATGGAAAATAAACAGTCATTAGCATGTACTTACGTATTTGTATTTCTGTTTATTTAGTGCCTGGTTTTGTGTATACATTACATACTTAGTGATACAATGGTTTGTAACACAGTGAATTGTGCTGAATATAAATCCTCTCTGTGGTATCCAAATATTTCAGAGAAGCAGTGATTTGTTTTACTTTCAACTAATATATTGTATTAGTGAGGTATTAGTAAAGTATTGCAAGTATCTCTTGAAGTAACAGAGCAATATGTTTTCTTTGGAAAGAAAAAAAAAAGTCCATATTAATTTTTCTTGAACATTTTCCTGTTCTGTTACCTTTGTGATACAGCACCTAACAGCTTTCTTCCAGAATTTACCCAAATTTGCTTCCTTGATAATCCTTGATATTTAGCCTGCAGATGTCAGCCTGCTCTATCCATGCTTTGTTTTGTGAACATGTTTGAATGGTATCAATCCTGATCAGATTACATATTAAAAGGTGAAGTGTAGTACCTGATATATGGCACTGTTAAATCTGGGATTTATTCTGTGCTAACTACAATCAGCTTTGGAGAAAATTGTATCTGTTTGCAAATTGTTCAATAACTCTTTCATTGCCAAGCAGTGAATCCAGTGAAGAACTAGTTCTGTACAAGTGCTCTTTCCAATGCCTGAAGTGCTGAGCTAAGTATGCTGTGCAGCAAGGATCTATTGTAAACTTTGTCCAGTTGAGGAATTTATGATGATTGTCACACTGTAGTATTACCACATCCTTCTTTCTTTCAAATCTTTTCTTGAGTTTGTGCCATTCCAGCCTTGGTTTGTTGAAACATACAGAATAAGAGGATTGAATTTATTCAATTTTGTGGAATGTATATATATTAACTAGTTCTCCCATTTCAAAGCATTTATTAAATATATAGTGTTAAGTTTACCAGTATTAGCTTGTTTCCCCTTGGGGTACCCACCATCTGGATAGTGATGGAAGTTTATATTTGCAGAAAAACTAAATGAAAAGTGATGGTGGTGAATAGCTCCCTTTCAAAAGTCTTTAAACTTGAGTGCTAACCAGAACTGAAATATGTCTTGAAATACTGCTAATTCAAAAGATCATTAAAAACTTATGTATTATTAAAGTAAATAAACTAGAATAATTACAGAATATATAGTATATGAATATTTAACTAAGTTTTAATATAGCTTGCCATACAAGCAGACAATGACAATCTTCTGTTTTGTTACAAACTTCAAAATGTACCGTATACATGTGTATATATATACATATTCATTTTTATGTGTATATTCATATATATGCACATCCACCCTTAAATTTATCATAGCTATGTATAACTGGGGGAAGGGGGAACCATGAAATCTGTGTTAACTACTCTGTATTTGAGTTTTTTGTTTGGGTCATAGTTTCAGCATAGTTTCAGCATAGAAGTTCAGTGACAGTAAATATTAACATGCATTATAATGGCTTTTTTGACTCCTTTACAATAGGTGACTGTAACGGTTAACATGAATTATAATGGCTTTTTTGACTCCTTTAAAACTTTACATTTCTTTTTTTACAGATTTTAATTTGCATGAGATTTCTTACTGAATATCTTTGCTGTATATATTTTGTGAGAATTTGAAAAATTGAATGAATTTTTAAAAATACCATATTTATTACTCTGAGCTAGATAAAAATATATTGGGCAACTCAGTTCCCATCTGAAAGGATGACAAGGAAGAAGATTTCCTAAATCCGCATCTTTAGGAAAACATAAAATAAAGTCACACAGGTACTCCTTTCACCAGGTTTGTTTACTATGAGGATCACATCTTTCTTGGAAGTTTATGATATAGTTACTGTCCTCTTACATCTTTGATAGCACTTCCACCTCTGAGACGTCTTCCCATTCCTAGGGAAGAAAGAGGATACATAATAGAAACTGTTGTGGGAACAACAGATTTGTAATGCACTGTAATAAATATTAAAATTATAACAGTAAACATTATGTTTGGTGAGGAAAGAGAAGTGTATGTGTTATATGGAAAATTATATATGATATGTATTTATGTAGCCATGGAGGTTAATCTAGCTGTGAGGCAACGTACAGCCCTGATATTTCAAAAGATTACAGATTACAGATATTTCAAAAAGATTACGTACTTTATGGCATAGTTTGCCTCTGGTAACTTAACAGTGAACAATGGAAGTTGTAACTTAAATGGTATGTAGTGACTGGTTTTCCAGAATATCTGAACACACATGGGTTTTTTGTTTGTTTTTATCAAGAAATAGATGCAAAATTCTGTATGATGAGTACAGTATGAGTCCGCATTTGATTGAGAACTTGTATAGGAATTTTCCTCAAGTATCTGGAAAATATATACTGAAAGTACTTTCCTAAAGATTATTCTCCATCCAGCCATTATGACTGAACACTTAATTTAAATTATGTATAATTTATTTTTGAAAGAAATAGTCAGGAAAGCCCTGAGTATTTCAATTGAATCTATTAGCAAAAACAACAAAACCCAATACACTTCTATTATGTATAAGAATTGGTGGCAATACAAATGGTTGCTGGCAACAGTTGTACATTTACCTGTTCAAAATCACAGTAAGAATAAAAGTTCAGAGTAACTTTAAATTGTACTATAAGGCAGTTTCCTTCACAGTATAATGATACTTCAGACAACAGACTGATGCAATAAAATAAAACGTTACTGTTAAGCAGTGGCAGTGTTGTGAATCTACTTAATTGGTGAGCTCCAAGCTCTTGTGCTTCTAAAAATTATTGCTGCTGCTAAAACTCAACAAAACTTTTAAAATATGTTCATTAAAATCGTATTTTTAAATTGTTACTTTTCTGCTGAGTCCTTAAACATAAATAATTTCAAAGTGTGGTCACTTCTGTTTATTTACTGTGAGATTATAAGATCTCAGAGCTCAGTTCTGTGAGAGACTACCATTTGCCAAAGGTAGTCACTCCCCCAGTCCAAAAAAAACCAAACAAACGAACAAAAAAAAAAAAAAGAAAAAAACACCAAAACTTAGAGCTATAAAAGACAGGAAATCCAGGGCTACTGCAGGCACTGTTTGCATTGCTACATTCTTTTTCTTCTTTTTCAAAAAGTTTAACTGTCTTAGTCTTTGCATTTGTGGCAGGGAAAAGTCTCTCTTTTATAGAGTACATTTGAAATGTAGTTGCTTTTAGTTCTCAATTATTAACAGACCATTTTTTTCTGTAAGAAGTTCTACTAATGAGGTATATTATATATACATCTCCTTCTTACCAAGACTTTTGAAAAACTACTTTTTAAACAAATCGTCTCTACACTTTATCATGAATAGTATGTCCAATAAATTATTTTTCACCAATTCTTTCTGAAATACGTCACTGTTATAATCCTTAATGCATTTTTAGGGCTGATCTTGAGGATGGACCTACAATCAGTAAAGTACTGAAATATTGAAGTTAAGTGATGTGACTTGATTCCTTTGATTCCTGTTATTCTTCCAGTAGGTGGTAGTGCTAATTGCAGCTGTGATGTTACCCTGAGAGTAGGCATTTGCATGGATTAGAAGAGTGCTTGTCTTTGCATCACAATTAAGTATATAAGAAAATGTATGTTCTGTCTTTATCTTCCAACTATAAAAAGGGGGGGGGGGGGGGGGGGGCACTATCAAGTAAACACAGAGCTGCATATCTATAACATGAAATATGTAATACATAAATATAGTTAAATAGGGTTATTATGACCATGAAAGATTTTTTTACCTGGTGAAGTCCTGTAAATCAGAGTATACAGAACTTAGTATTAAAATCTTACTGAACTGTCATACTGTTAAGCATGTCTTGAATGTTATGATAGATTCAGCCATAAAGGTCAACTCAAACAAGCAGTCATAAAATTTTGTATTTTACTGTTACTATATGTGTATAAGGTCTTAATAGAATGTAAAATACTTGGAATTATATCAGACTTTGATACTTCCTGTTGCATATGGTTCTTTGCAAGAACAAGTTGATTGGTGTGGCAAGGGACTCCGGGGCGGGGGGGGAGATTGGATTAGTCAACTCTGTTTAGTAGATTGTAAAACTAATATATTCACCTGCTGTTTGTAATGGAAGAAAAAAAAAAAAACACATCTGGAAATATCAGTAAGTAGACAATCTGAATAACTCTTCGTTTTGCCTTTTCCCCCAGCTTTTGCCAGTGTTTGTCATCATCATTGAGCCCAATGTGTTCTATGAAGTAATAAATATTTACTGATTTTATAGATTACTGTAGCTATAATGCCTGCAGTAGATGCCATATTGGTGGCAGTGCAGAAAACCTGCATACTTCTCACAGTGTCTGATATATTAGATGTGCTATATCATTTGTATTTTTATGCTGCCTTCCATGAAGTGGTATTAATGAAAAGGCATTTCAGTATTCAGTGGCTGTAAGACTGGGAGGCTGCTTTGGGTTGATTGTATAGGGGTACTTTGCAGGTTGTGCTTTTGTTTTGTGTTTCCCTGGATCATTTGCTAACTGTTTTACCTTTCCCTTCCCACCAGCCCTAAGTCTCTAGCCTTAGATCACAGAAAAACAGATGCTTTTCCACAGTGGTATTGTTTGTTTGTTTGTGGTTGTTTTTTTTTTTTTTTTGGGGGGGGGGGTCTCCTACTCTTCTTTCTGTAGGAAGACACTTCTCTCCCTGTACAGGTGTTCAGTTTTCATATATATATATACATACATATGTATATACACTATCTCTGATAGTCTGGATGTACTCTACAGGAGTCGTCCCAGGTTTGTTTGCAGTAGTAAGATAGAGCTGCTGGTGTTCATGTGAACAGCCAAGTACTAACCTACTATCAATTGGTATTTCAAGGATTGGTGTTGGTGCACACTTTGGTCCCCAGAAGACATTTTACAAACCAATCCATATAAACAGACTTTGTGCAAGTTACTAATGTTATGAGGTGTGAGGGCAATTGACATCTTTAGTGTGATTCACTTTAAAGGCTCTTGCCTAAGTTTTGGCTGAATATGGAGTGATGAGGTTAATGACCCAAGGGCCATTAAATGTTGAAACTGTAGCTGCAAACAGTTTGTTTACTTTTCAGCTTTTTATCTGTCCTGATTTAAGAATGGCATTGGTTCTTTATGTATTGTATGCTGTCAGATAGGAAGAAGTAGATCCAAAAGACATACTGTTTCCATCTTTTGAATTTTCCATTTCACTGAGAAAATATACGATTGGTTATTTCTTTGTTGATAGCTTGTTTAGTAAAATAGAAAGTACTATAACTATTGCTTTCCTTATTCATTTAGAGTTGTGAAGAACTCAAGATAGAGCTAAATATAAACTCAGTTCAAGAGCTAGTGTTTGTATTCTTACGGTTTGTAGGAAAAAACAGCAGATTGAACTCTTGAAAAAGAGCAGTTCCGTGTTGAATAGTGTGGAACATAAGCAGTTTTTTGATTCCTGTTGTGATTCTTCATTTCTGCCATACAGCAAACCTACATATAAAAAGATCTTTTCTCCATTAGATTATCAAACAAGTTAATCCAATAATTCCAAAACAGATTGTTTAATATTCTTTTGGACACCTTTATTCAGAATGGCTTTATTCACTGGCCTTAATATTTAAAACACTTAAAAGCTAACTGTGAATTTAAATGAACCTAATTAGTAATTCAGATTAATTTTCCTGAGGGTGCTAGTACTGACAAATGTTTGCAAATGAAAGAAAAAAAAAAGATTTTTCGTGGAAGTAAGTTGACATTGTGTAGAGTGTTCAGAACACTTCTTTGATATATCGTCATGACCCTGCTTGACTCTGGAGAAAGGCTTTTGGATTTTGTAGACCTGGCCTTCACTGTAAAACAACTTTGTAGTGAATTGCAGTTCATTAATTTTAAGGCTCTAAAGATCCTGTGTATAGGAGAAATAGCATACTCTTTCATCAGGGAACTGCTTCCTGATTAAACCTGAGTGGGAGAAGGCATTCTTTATCTTTCTTGGCAGGTGGCGTTGATGAGGAGTAGGGAATCCACCAAAATCAGAGGAGTGGTCCATTTTATTGGTGCTCAGTAACAGAACCAGATAGTTGATTACAATTGATCACAGAATAGTTGATTTTGGAAGGGACCTCTGGAGGTCATCTAGTCCAAACCACAGCTCAAGCCGAGAACAGATTGCCTAAGCCCATGTCCAGGTGGCTTTTGAAGATCTCCAAGGAGGGAAACTCCTCAGCCTCTCTGGACAACCTGTGCCAGTGCTCCATCACTCACACAGTAGTAACAAACTGATTCCTGATATTCAGACAGAACCCCTTGTGATCCAGTTTGTGCCATTGTCTCTTGTCCTGTCACTGGGCACCACTGAAAAGAGCCTGGCCCTGTCCTGTTTGTATCTTCCCTTCAGGTATTTATAGACACTGATAAGATCCCTCTGAGCCTTCTCTTCTGCAGGCTCTCAGCCCAGCCCTTTCAGCCTCTCCTCATAGGAGAGATGCCACAGTCCTTTCATCATCTTGGTGACCTTGCACTGGGCTCTCTCCAGTATGTCCATGTCTCTCTTATACTGGGGAGCCCAGCACTGGACACAGCACTCATTGTGCAGCCTCACTGATGCTGAGTAGAGGGGAAGGATCACCTCTCTTGACCTGCTGCTGATACTTTTCCATTCTATTTACTGCAGGTTAAGGTTGATCCTCCTGCTTTTCAGCCTTTGTTGTTCTGCTGAAGATGCTGGATGACTACATTGATTGCATGTGCTGAGGCAGACTGTAGTGAAGTAAAGCAACAAGACAGGAGTATGGCTATTTTGAGAATTCCATAAAAAGGAATCACAAAAAATCCAAAATGTGACGGAGCCTTCTGTGACTACTTTTGGGATCTGTCTGAGAAGTATGATTAACTCAGTTTCCTTTCAGCAGAACTGTAACATGAATAACCAGTATTTTTAAAATGTCTGTGCTGAGAAAGGCTGGTAAGGCCTTACCTAGGCTCATCCTAGGTAAGGTGTGGACATCTGTCTGTAGCACTGAGAAGCTACTTTATAAATCCTGTAAACATTCTCTTTGTTAGTCATGAAAGATTTAACAGATGCTAAGTTTTGCTGTACCTGTGGAATAGTAAACATAAGCCAAGGACATTAGATATAAGTATAGATTATTTGTGGGTGCTTTAAGTTTTGTTCTTCCTTGAGTGCTGTGGTGTTATTGAATACGTTTACTGATTTCTGCTGCTAGAATAGAATAGTTCTGTTCTCTTTCAGAGAATTACTGTATTAAGGTGAGTGAAATGATCCTGGTCTAGTTTGATGGTTAACAGAAGGCATGATCTACAAATAGGATAATTGTCAGATTTCACCTTGGGAAAGGTAAAAGCAACTAAAGAAGGTTGCATTCGGATCTGGGAGAGAGGAGAGCTGAAGCTCAATTCGAGCTGAGGTGTTTTTTCGCCTGATCAGAAGAAATAGTCATGAAATGAGGAAGTAGTATTTTTCATGTTCACAGAAACAGATTTGCTGAGTAAGATGATGCTGTAAGTCATTTCTGGAACTGTATTTGAATACTTGAGTTCATGGAATGCTTGCTGACTTCTTAGATAGAAATCTAAACAGATTATCTTCTTCCAGTTGTTTTCCAAAATGGTTGTATATTCACAATCTGTTATATCATTTTTAATAATCTTTCAGTCCTTTGTCCTTCTGAAGTATCTTTGTGTTCTTATTTATGTACCTAGGCTCTTCCTTACACTGTTCATTTTTTAAACTGCTTGCTGGTTTTGACATTCAACTCTTTTTCTTACTAGGGAGTCTTAAATCCTGTCATGTTTCTCAGGAGTTTTCTCCTTGCTCCAAGGGAATGGTTGATTCTCTGTATTTTAACTTCTTAGCTTATGGCTTTCATTTATTCTGTCCTTTAGTTGTCTGAATCTATCTGCTGTTCTTTGCTTTATATTTTCCTTGTAATGGCTTTGTGCAGGTAATTCCAAGCACTGTAAAATCCTAGTTTGTGAGTTGTACTTCCAGTCACAATTTACTTGCAAATACATAATAATTTTAACCATAAACCCATTATCAATATTAATTGGGAAATGTATATAGTTTTAATATGAGTGTCTGCTTATTATTATATGACAATATGAAATACGAAAGGAGTCTATGATGAAATGACTGATGGAGATGGTAGATGATGGAGAGCAGTGCATGTTGTCTCTGACTTTATTGAGGATTTTAGGCTATAACATCCTCATAGAGAAACTGATGAAGTATGGGTTGGGTGAACAGACAGTGAAGGGAGGGTGCAAAAATGATGGTGCCAGGCTCTTTTCAGTGGTGCACAATGCCAGGGCAAGAGGTATTGGGCACAAACTGGAGCACAGGAGTGCTGAACAGAAAAGAATAAAGTCTACTTCATCTTTTCCACACAAAATACATGGTGGCCTGGAAACATGGGCAGTTTATATATATAAACCATTAATTGTTTTGAAGGACTGCTAATAAAAAACAAACAAACTTTATGTAAGTAGACTTCAAAAAGTGTTTGGGACTAATGCCTTGAATACTGGAAAAGTTCAAAAATGTTTTGGTCTAGATTCTGTCATTAACAGCAGTTCTGGTGATACTTTAGAATATTTTATTTTGGTTGCAATTACTTTTATATTGGTTTATGATGTGAGATCCCGTGCATGGACTGCTTTATGATAATGACGATGATCTCACATAAGCAGAAATACAGGTGATGTTTTTGGACATGTTGGACAACATCTGAACATTGCAACATAGCATATTTTGAAGTAATTGCTAGTATCACTCTTCAAATATGAGTATAGAAGCCTAATATAAAGTTTGATTGTGCTAAGCACTCCTGATCAAAGACTGAGCTTTTGTTTTGGCTGACTCCTGGGTTCAAGCACCCTTTCAGCAGGAGCTAGGGAGAGACCTAAAGAAGTGCTGGGCCTAGGACATGGCTAGCGGTTTGCGTGAAGACACCAGAAGCTCTGTTGAGATAGTGTACACTGGGACTCAGCCGTGGTGGAGAGGTACAGCAGGGTACAGTCTCCCGTATCTGCTGGAGAAGCTAAGCCTGGCGTATCACAGACCTCAGCTCAAGCAGAGGTCCTGGAGGGAGGATACAGCTCTCCAGGTCTGGACGTGCAGGGGCGCCTTTCTGCCTCTCACAGTGTTTGAGGGAGTCTCCAGGCCCTCAGCCCCTACCTGTGCAAGCTGGCAGGAGGGGCTGGCAGACTCTGTGCATGCCAGATTGGGAGCTGGTGACTTCTTTGCTGAAGACTGGATGCTTGTGAGGAAGAGCAAGGCTCCTGCTCCACATGTTGGTCTGTACCTACAGGATAGATTTCATGCCTATCATGGACAAGGGGGCTGGGATCAACGTCCAGCAAAGCATTTGAGCCTGCAGAGCCTGAACCATGCAGGAGCATTAGGAGGAAGTCCTGAGTGACAGAAGTGGACGATTCCCAGCTGAAGGGTTTGGAGGCCCCATCTGCCTACCTGACCTGCTGTCTGGGATAGTTTGCTGCTTGAGAAGGACTCTGATCTGGGACGCTGCAGAGAGACTGCTAAAGCTTGTCCAGCCCTTGAGTTATTGCTCTTCTGCAGGGCACCAACGATACTGGCAGAGTGTTTACTCAAGCTGTAGTAATTTTCTGCGTTGCAAACTGCTTTGTGACCAAATAATTCTAGCCAAAATGAGTTTCCTTTTATTTTTATTTTTTATTACATAAAATACAAATAGTACTTAGCTGCCATAATCATTCCAAAAAGAACTTTGAACCTGTGAATGCAACGCAAGTGTAATTGTAGCAGTTCGGATAAACTGCGTATCAGAATTACATGCTGAAAATAGACCTAAGAAAGTTTCATGAATTTTATGAAATTTATTTGAAGAAAATTCTACTTATACAAATGTGTTAACTTTTTAAGAAATCTATTTCTGCATTAGAGAGTTGAGTAAATTGAAATGTCTAAGATTTATCTTTATTCTGAAAAGAGCTTTGAAACGTTATATAGAAGGCTTGAAGAGAAGCAGAAGTAATACTGACTGGATGATAATGATAATACAGGAAGCGGATAATGAACTAGTGACAGATAAGCTAAAATTAATTTTTATTGTTAGTTTAGGTCTGAATACGTGAGAAGCATCAAGCTGAATCCTCTATGACTTGGTATTAAATTTTGTGTTAAATAATAGATCCATTAATGACATGTAGTAGTACATAAATGGAACAGTGATAAAATTATCAGATTGCTATAACTAGGAATTTTGATAAAAACCCTGACTCTTAAATTGGAAGTGTAGATGGATATCAATAACTTGAGCATTTGATTAGGCAAATATGACATGAGAATTAATGGAAAAAGAAGAATATTGAGGAAAAAAATGTACCAGAAAGCTATAAAATGTTGTTTTTTTCTCCCTATAATATAATTATGTGTAAAACACCTTCAGCATCATTTTATCGATAATGTGAAGGTGACTTTTCAGTTCAGTACTATGGCAGGCAAAGACTGATTCGATTTTGAAATTCATATGTAGGTATTTAGTTGAAGAACTTGTGGTATGGTCTTTCTGGAAGCTTCATGGGGTTGCTGTCTAACAGAGCAACTCCAGAAGGTGATTACTTTGTTTAGTTATGATCAACCTTGGTTAAAAGAGCAAAACAACTATAACTAGAATGAATTTAAGGAAATAATGTAAATTCAGCATGTTGATTGGGACTCAAGTTACTTAAGAGGCGAAAGCTCATGCTTTTCAATATTTTAAGTATGTGCGTTTTCAAATGTTCATTCTCAATGTGTTCACAAGAAAAAATAATGGTTGGATTAAATAACTGAAATAAAACAGGAATCCAAAGACAATGTCTTGAAAAAACTTACAGCAGAATTTGTAAAAGGTGATGTTAAGTTCTTTGCAAATGTTCTCATTCTGGTGTATTTTGCTCTTGTGCTATGTATTGTGATAGATGCTAACATTTTAACTAATGCTGATAATTTTATGTTAGTGATATTTATTTGTAGATAGGGGGATAGCTGACATCTCAGTTACAGTGAAGAACTGCAAATAATTTTCAGGATCTCAGGAAAATGCTTAGGCTAAGCTGTTAAATCTGGTATTTTTTAGGTACACCGACCATTTTTTTTGTAGAATGGTACTTGGGTAGAATAGAGTACTCTGCTGGAGTCATAACCATGTTGTAAGTCAGCTATGCTGCTCTCTTCTGTGTAAGATCTGCGTTGCAGCCCATTCAGTTCTGTGTACTGGATACAGGGAAAATGATTTATTCCTAGTTGATTCTTCTAGTAGGTGTACTGAAACTCTGTTGTGTAGGCCAGCATATAGTGTTGTTATTCCTTGTCTTTCAGGACAAAGAAGGAGTGGAGGCTGTATCCGTGGGAGCTATTCTTTCTGACTACCAGAGAGTTCGAGTTGAAGATGTGTAAGAAAATATTTATCTTTATTAACACAGACATTTTGATACCTAATTAACTCAGTTTGCTAATATAAGTGGTTTTTTTTGGTTTTTTTTTGTTTGTTTGTTTGTTTTCCCCTGGAACTATGTGTTTTGTATATAGTATTAGTAAAAATCCAGCAGAGAGTATACCAGATTTTTGGATTTTTTATTTTAGCAGGCAGCTAAGCACCACACCACCATTCACTTGCTCTTCCCGCCCCAACAGTGTGACGGTGAGAGAATCAGGGAAAAAAATAGGTAAAACTTGTGGACTGAGATAAACAAGATAGTTTAATAGGACAGAAAAAGAAGGGAAAATAAGAATAATTGTGATAAAGGACTATACAAAACAAGTGATGCATGATGCATTTACTCTCCGCCTGCTGACCAGTGCCCAACCAGACCCCAAGCAGCAGCTGCCCCTGCCCCAGCCTACTTCCCCACCAGTTTTATCATTCAGTAAGGTGCCATATGGTATGGAATATCACTTTGGCCGGTTTGGATCAGCTGTCCTGGTTCTGTCCTCTTCCAGCTTCTGGTGCATCCCCAGCCTCCTCGCTGGCTGCTTGAGAAGCTGAAAAGTCCTTGACTTGTTGTAAGCACTGTTCTGCAACAACTAAAACATCCATGCGTTATCAGCATTATTTTCATCCTAAATCCAAAACACAGCACCATAGCAGCTACTAGGAAGAAAATTGTCCCAGCCAAAATCTTGATGCACAAACCATTCCAGTTACTTGGACTCACCTAATTTGTTAGATAATGTTAGGCATCTAAATGAACTACTTCACATGCAGAGTTGCAAAATATTTCTGAATTTCACAACTGAGTGCTCTCAGTTAAAATATATGAAAACAATAGCAAAACTAGTCAGATTACACAGGTGCTAACTATGAATTTAGGTGTCAACATTAAACATCCATTTAAATACAAAATCTTGACACTAATACTAGTCAGAAATCCCATATATTGGACAGTGTCAATTGTCAAATAAATGTATTTTTTGAGTCATTTGACCTAGTCCTATAGTTTTTAAATTTCTTTAATGCTTTTAAATTTTCTAGAATCTAGGCATTACACATTTTATTGCCAACCGATGATACTTGACAATTTGCAGAACAGATAACAATTGATAGTGCAAATGAGTGATTCTCTACTATGATAATCAAGTGCTATATTTCAACTGCTAAGTATATGTATCAAAACATAATTAAATTTACATTATCAACTTTTTATTTTGTATCTCAAGCTGCATACATTTTCCCAAATGATTCTTTTCCTTGGGTATGGATCCAAATCACAGGCTTGAGTGTAACAAATTCAACATATTGTACTAATGACATGTGCCACGGTTACCGGAGTGGTAACTTTTGCCCTAGCTGTGTTCATAAAAAGTGATCATTTCCTAAGGTGTTAATGGGTTTGCATCCCTAAAGGTTTTGCATAGTTTTACTGAAGTTCCCAGGCAAATCTGTTTACATCAATGTGTTACATCTTATATAAGTGAACTGTAGTCAGAACAAGATTACGTTGTATTTTATTTTCTTTACTAATATTAGAGTTTACTATTCCTACATTTCAAGTTATAAATTAAATATTTTAATTGAATTATAGAAGAAAATTACATAATGATAGGAAATCATAGAAACTCATTTTCTTTAAGTTAATCATGCTGTGTAAATGTATGGTGCTTGGCTTTCATCCTCTTTTATTTTGTTTTTAAGATGCAGAAGGCTTAGTCTTCAGCCTTTAGCTTACCTTTGGCGTCGAAAGCAAGAGATACTGCTTAAAGAAATGATATCATCTAACGTTCAAGCCATAATCATAAAAGTAGCGGCTTTTGGTATGTATTCAATATGAGTAATATTTTCTGCTAAAACTTGAGTGGGCAAATCCACTACATAACAAAGAAAAACAGGAACTTTGTTCTATATTTTTGAATAAGAAATGTTAATATGAGCGTGAAGAAAATTAAAACATAAAAAATAAAAAATCACACGGCCGAATAACAGTCATAATGTCTGAATCAGCCTGTATACATTTCATTCTTTTCTCAGAGTAGACAAAGCTGGAAAGTAATTCTTCATAGCCTAGTTATTAAATTCCTTTTTCAATTTTTTTGTTCTGTTTTAGTTTTGATTCGCAGTGAAGATGCATACATAATTCAGTGGTTCACAGTATTGTCATTTATAGATGATGCAGACTGGTGACTATACAATATTATAAAATAACCATGAAAGTTTTAATAGAAATATAACAAGTTAACATCAAAGAAGATGTAATTATATGAGACCAAAACATTTTGTGTAGAAACACTTTGAATTCATGGAGCATATAGCAAACAGCAATAGTTTTTCATTTTCTTCTTTTAAAAAAAAACAGTTTACAATGTAGTTTCTTAGTGTAGCAGATTATTAACGTGTTTTCATCATCAGGTAGGTAATATGAGGTTTGTATAACGGAGCAAATGAAAAGATTATCAGCTTGTTTATTGTTGAAAGTTAAGTTCAAGTGAAGTTTTATAGGAAGTCTTATTGCACTGCAGAATGGCTAGTATAATGCAAGAGTGTTAGTGGCTTTGGTGGCTAAAGCAGTGTGTCTAAAAAAGTGTTGCATAACCTTAGAAGTCTGATGGTTGGCTTATTTGGGCAACTTTCACATTAAATTCCTAATGTCTGTCCATCTTCTTTAAAGGACTGCTTTATAACAAAGTTATTTCTACTGAAATACTGACCAAGACTTGAATTATAATCCATTTACACTTAGGTGAATTCTATGAGTTTAAAACAAATAATAATGTTTTAATTTTTTTTAAATCTGCTTCTCTTTAGGTGATATTGCTTCTGACCACTTTTTGCATTATGATTATGATCGCCTTGCTGTATTGTTCTCATAGCATCTATAGATTAGTGGGATTAGAATGATTAGAAATATGGTGTTCCCTCATTCACTTAGAGATAACAAGTGACATAATTTAATAGCATTTGCCTGAATTCATGGAAGGCCAGTTACAAGTACATAGGTGTACATTATGTCACATACAAGTTTGTGTTTTTTTTGTTTTATTTTGTTTTTAATTGGAAAAAATAAACGCTTTTTAAAGGAATTAAGTTTTCGGACCAGGTAAAGTATATCTATTTTAGGGGAAAAAAAAAGCTTACATTCCTTATGCTGATGAAGGAAAAAATGGATGTCCACAAGAATATGCAACATGCTTTTTCCAATCAGAATTATTTTTCATTAAATGCAGGTTGTTTTCATCTATTTGTATAACTAAAGGGAACTAACCAGCAAAAACAAACAACAGCCCCAAAATGAAACAAGTAAATACTATTTAAAATATAGGTGAAGTATATTAAAGAAAACATATGATTTAAATAATAGATGCAACTATTTCACAAGTAGATATCATTGCCTTATCCCTGAAGCAAGATAAGCTTTTCTTTTGTATTCTGCAACCTTAAAAAAAAAAAAAAAGCTTAAAATGGACCAGTTAGTGCACAAAGAGTCCTTTGTTGGCTATTCATTTAAGAAGCGAATACCATAAATACTTGTAGATAGCAATTAGATAGAAAATCACTGAGATTTTTTTTTCTTTTTATATTTTTGGCTACAGGTAAAAGAAAGATCTTATCAGAGTCAATTTCTCACCTGCCTCAGGCAAATGTAATTAGATGTAAGCAAATTTAATGGAGCTTGTGTGCTCTGGGGCCATTCTGTAATGCTTTAATAATTGCATGCCTTATTAAAGAGGATTTAAGGTATGAAGGCTGTTTAACATATCAAGTGGCAAAGAAGCTAACATATAGTTTAACTTTTTGCCTTTTAGATGAATAATCAAAGCTAAACTGCAATGAAAATATTTAAAATAACAGATTTAATAGTCTGAAGGATGATACATTAGATGGTACGTCCTACAGATGTTAATGCAAGAAGCAAATCTGTAACTTGAGCTTGACATTCATCAGCGCTGGCATACTTGTACACCTGCCTTGTCCTGTTTTCCATTAACTCAGTGCTAGTATTGGCAAGGTAAAAGCCTGTCATTTTATGTAGAAAACACATAATTATGCAAGTAAATGAGCATTAGTTTAGTACATTTCCCTAAATCCACCATTACAAATTAATACCACAAACTTTGCCAGTGGCAAGAGTTTTCTATCTCAGAGTAGTATGCTTTTCCAGATGGAATACCAATTGCTCTCACTTACATGCAAAAGAAGTATTGTTAGTGGGCCTTCCTCATGTGCCTTCTGTTGATCTATATGTAGATCAGCTTGCTTTCCTTTAGAGTGTATTTCAGAGGCTTTAATGCTGAGAGAAGAACATTCCATGATCTAACAGCAAACCTAAGCAATAAAAAAAGAGTAATTCCTATGAATGTCTGTCTTCCGTGCCACTTTCCTGCTGCAGAAGATGCCTGTGTGATGCATGATACTTTTGTATTTGAAATATATCTCTCTTCAGTGGAAATAACAGAAGGTTAGAATGAGATTACTCAGTAACAGCTAAAGTAGAACCAGTTGTTATTGTCTTTATGTGCATCTGAAATTCCAGTAATACCCATTGCTTCTGTGAGATTGTGCAGTATAGCATAACCATAAGACGTGTTTTTGATATCCTTGTTCTGTGAACACATTTTATGGGTTAAAACAATAATTAACTTGAAGAGTCTACATATAACAGATTCAACTTTTAGGTAACTTTATGTACTACTCTTAATTGTACCAGGTTCTGAAACAAATAGCTTCCACTGCAGCACAAAGCATAATACCTTAAGTAGAAATTAAGAGGAGGAGGGTTTGGGAGGAATCTTAGGGTTCCTCACATCATGGTCTTCACTAAAATTCGAGAATCAAGTTTTACTTAGTTTTACTTGGCTTACATAATTAACTATACCTACATCTTGTTGAAAATTGACACTAAAACTTAAGTGCCATTACACGTTGAAATGTGACAACTTTCATTTCTGTAAATATAGTTGAAATTTTTTTTGTTACGCTGGTAAGAGTAATTTGTCCTCAACAACTATATTTTCCTTGATGTTTTAAGAGGAATGTTCACCTTCAGTAAGTTTTTATGAGGATAAGTGAACAGTGTTTACTTGAGAAACTGGGGAAAAAAAAAAAAACCTTCAATCAAACTTTCAATCAAAAATCAAACTTCAAAACTTTCAATCAAAATCAGAACATAAATCTATGGCAGTATTTTCAACCTTTTTTTCTTGATATTGTCTTTTTTACTTAATATAAAAGTCTCGTGTTCCACTTCAAATTATGATAAACAAAGCAGCAAAAAACATTTTTCAAATATCTAAAAATTTTTAATGACTGTCATCTCTGTTAGGAATAATGTAATCTTAAACTTTTATTAGAAAAATCATTCCTGAAAAAAGTTAAATTATTATCTTGTATATGTATATGATAACTTTTAATGCATTTTTATTACTGTACCTGTTCGGTTTATATATTTGGCAAATGAAATTAATACCTAGCATGCACTTTTAGAAACGTATTCTTATCAGTCTTTTCCCCCTTTTTCTAATCCTTGTTTCCTGACATGCTACTGCCATTGAACTTTCAAACAATGCTTCGAAAACTTAGTTTCTCCTTTAGAGTATTGGCATTTTTGCCTTAGGCACGTTCCCTAACACATATGTCTGCACCTTCATCATTCATGTTATTGACAATAAAAAGATGCCACACCTGTTTGTTCACCAGACATTGAATGAAAGGGCTTGAAATTATGAAACCACAAAACCACAGGAGTCATTTTAGCTCAGGTCCTTTTTACTTTTTTTTTTTTTTCATGAGGGAAAGACTTTAAGTGAAAAGTTTTGGAAATAATAAGGAAAGAAAATATTCTTTGCATTTGGAATGTTATATGCCCTGATATTTGTATATGAATGACAGATACTTTGATAACAATGTAAGATGAGGTTTCAGAAAGAGCTTTTAATACATGAGCAGAAAGAAATGTTTTAAAATCATATGTTAAAGAAGAGATGAGTCTGTGACCATTTGCATGAATGGATCTAGAAATAAGAGATAAAATATGATTCCTTCTTTGCCATCTCTTAAGCCTGTAGGCTGGAGATTGGCAAGACTGCGGAGACTGTCGATATTTTCAGTAGTAAAAGATAACAGGAGTTAGAAGGCAGAGTAGGAAAGTGAATGTGCCTGAAAACACAAAGTAATTGAGAGTTGACTTTGAGTGCATTGCATTCTTAAGGAGATGTCAGAGACAGAGAAAATTGAAGAGAGACAGCTTTAGAGTGGAAGGATCACTTTGCAATTTGAGATCAGATCATCTAAAGAAATAGTGAAAAGGCAGAAATGGTCTAAGAATGGACTATTAGGCTTTTAAAGTGAAAAAGAAAAGGAAGTGTGGGTTCTAATGAAGTAGACAGGACAATAGTCAGAACTTCGAGTTGAAAAGTAGTGGAATAAAATGAGCTTAGGAAAAGGTGTCAGAAACAAAAATAAGCTTAACAGAATTAAAAGCAATAGGGAGAGATGGTGTTTTGTTAAAACTCAAGTGTTACTTGCTGCTCTTTGACGGTTTGTAAAATTTAAGTTCTGAATGCACAATTACTATGCAGATTTCTATGTTGAAACAAAGCTTAAGCTCAAACCCTTAAAGGTGTGTGTGTGTGTACTTAGAGCCATAGATAGTTTGTGTTCCAGGCCCCTATGAGTTCTTGTTTTAGGACAAGATTGTTTATTTTTGCTTTGTTATTATTAAGATTGTTTATTTCTGCTTTATTTCTGATTGTTTATTTCTGCTCTGACTTTTACCCTTTTGTGGGTGATCTACCGGCTTGTTCTGTCAGACGTCTCTATTGATCTATTTGTGAGCTGTGACTTTTTTTTAAAGATTTATAACTTGTCTGCATGGGGATGAATGTAATGACATGGACACAAACTTTAGCACTTGCACATGCCACAAAATCAAATTGTAATTCCTTAATCACACTACTACTGTTCAAAGCACAGAAATATCAAAATCTTCTAACAGAGACAAAAAAGCACACCATTTTTAACCAAACTGAGGTGCTAGAGTGGCCAAACTCTTTGAATGAAATAGATTAATAAACAAAAGACGTCATAGACACTGGATCTAAAATAATTCTACTCAAAACACTTCAGGATTCCAAATTTAAATACTCTGAAAATAGATTTATAATGGGAAAGTCATATGTTTTTAGCTGTATGAAGGCAAAGTGTAATGCCTCTGAAGTCCATTGAAATTCCTGAGAGGAAGTTGGTTGGGGCAGTATTTGTAGTGAGCTGAACCATTTGCTGTATAGGGTCTTGTTTTGAAAGATGAGAGGAAAAATGGATTTGAAAACAACAGTTTAATACTGTTTTTAAACAATTATTCCACAATCTCTTTCTAAACTATGGACATTTCTGAGTTGTACAAGTATCTGAAAATATTGTACTGTTATTTGATGAAACAATACAAAATTTTTTCAAAGACTTACTGAGGTTTCTCTTACTGAAATGGTAGAGCTAAATTGCTTTGAATTCTGGATGTAACTAGACGCAAATAACTTTGATGTTAAGAAATCACAAGACATTACAGATAAAATTTACATTGCCTGGTATGAAAAGTTATAGAGCCTTTTACTTCTTGGAATTCTAAAATTTGATGACATCAGAGTAACCTAGTTTAGAAAACAGGAAGAAGATTAACCATGATCCTTAATAAATTGTACTGGGAACAGTTGGTTACTAGAACCAACCTTCAGGGTTAACTTCTAACTTTACCACTAACCTTGCAGATTCTATCCCAGTACTATATCCACACTGGGTAAATTATCCCAATAAAATAGATGAAGGCACATGATCAAATTGCGTGATTTCTGCTCTTTTATACAATAAATTTAAAGTGTATTCGCCTTAAATCTTTTAGAGGTGGGGCTAATAACCAGTAGGTATTTTCTTTTCTTTGTTTTTATATGAAAATTTTGCAGCTTTTACTTCTTTTTTTTGATGTTTTGGAAATGGAAATTCAAGGCCTCCATCTCTTTTGCCATTGTTATACAACCTTTCGTGTATGAAAGTTACGATGAAGAATCAACTACAAACCTGTTATTTATTCTGCCAGACAGAAAGTTCACTTCCTTCCCAAGTTTTCATTGAAATAAAAGCTAAATATTATACCAGGAATAATTTACCTCCAGGCAATTTAAGGTGTATATTTACAGTGCATTAGTATCTTTGTGGCAGTTGCATTCCTGCAATATGAAGGGTATCTGACGTTTGTGTATTCCTGCAGAGTAAACCTGCTTTACCAACTAGTAGCTTTTTGGTTTGTGTAGGCTTTTCCTGTTCTATTATAAACATACTCTGATTCTTTGTCATTAAAACAGTACTTAATCCACCTTCATAAAAATCAATATTGTTTACTTAAAGGAAAAAAAGACACTTTAAGTATAGGATTTTACTTTCAAAAGCAGTCTGATAGTCTGTTCCAACTATTAGTGTTAGAGATTGGTGCAGTGTAGCACTCAGGAAAAAAATTATGTACCACAATTTCTTAAAACTAATAATTATATGAATCATTATTTTCTCAACATTTTTACTAACTTGAGGTGAAAATAGGCTTTTTGTATTAAAATACTTTCTTTAAAATCAAGAATATTTTAAAATTATGAACATGTATAAAAACACTTTTTGAGTAAGTTGAGGCTTTAAAATGTATATTTTTGTTAGCCAAATATTATGGCATGAAAAATTGAACTTGATTTCTTTTTTTAGTTGTCATGATAAATGCAAGTAATATCAGGTAGTTATCCTTCAAAGTTAAAGACTGTTACTCTAATATGTGTGAAGAAAGTGAACCATTTAATTCATGGTTTTCTTGTGTAACTTAACACTAACACACAGCACCAGTGGAATGCCTTTTAATAATGTTCTTTGATACATTTTTCTTTCACTACAGAGCAAAGCCCTGAATTTCTGCCCCCATCTGTACATTGCTGTGGTTCTGTTCAGCATTTGTCTTGTGGCTGCGTGCATGAGTTCTGCAACCATTCTTGATAGGTGTAAGAAGGAGTTCTGTTGCTGTCAGTGGATTTATCAGGAATTACAGATGGACTAGACATTACTTTGAAGTGATTATACCATTTGTGCTATCGTGTACTGATTTTGTAATAAAAGGGAGGTGAGAGCACAATTTGTTTTACTGGGTACTGTTAAAAACAGCATTATCAAATCTTTCAAGATGTTTCTTTCATCACATACTGGTCTATCTCAAAGAAATAAAGCCCCACTTGCTTTCGTGACAGCACATAATAAATTGACAGATGTAATTCAGTTGGGGAGCTAAAAAGACATTGAGAATAATGGGGCATAACATTCTAGGGTTAACATTTATTCATAGATGATGCAATTAAATAAAACAGGCATTAACTTCAAGGTCAGTCAGTAAAGTAATAAAAGTGAATATTTTAATTGAATTGTAATTGCTTCTCATTGATACATGCAAGTTAAGTAAAATCGATGTCAGTGCTGCAAATTACAGTTCTCTTCCTAATTAATTTCTTAATTCTACATAGTCATCCAGGCCCTGGACCTTGTTGTTGGTTTATCTACCCATCCAGCTTTCTTTACAGATAGTTTCATGAAGGAGAAGTCTGGAGGATGTAGTTAAATGGAATATACCAGTACTTTACCATACATTGTTTTTCTTTGCACTCTAAATCATTTTAAGAATCTGGATCAATCTACTCCTTCATATAATGAAAAACATGTGAAGGAGAAGTATAGATTTATATTTGTTGTTCTGTAAATATGGTAAAATAATTTATTATAATGATAGTAGCAGTAGACCTATGGCTTTGTCTATACATGCATACCATTATTTGAGATTTGGATATTGATTACTGGTTCTGCAAATTACAGCTTTCATTGGTTCTTGATGCCTTTAGAAGATGGTTTCTATTCATTCACAATACAAACATATTGGAAACTAAAGGAAATTATGTTTTTCAAAAGAAAGATAATCCATCCAAATAGTAGAATACTACTAAGAAGTTGAAAGGGTACCTTGTAGTTTGACAGATTTTCATGTAGGGATAATACTGTAGAGTTTACCCATTTTGCCATACACAGGCAATTTATTTGTATTTCATGTACTATTTGTATAATAGCTTCTTTTTCATTATTATTTTGTATTAATTGGGGGCTAAACAGTAGGCATATTTTTCTTCATATCTAAGAGAAGTTGTGAGAGAATAATATGTTAGTATGTCTGGATTTGTCAACTTCCCTTTCTCACTTGTTTCTAATGTGAGCCCTTAGTTTAAATTTAAAGGAAAACAATTAGCTTTATTAAGGAAAGGGACTGAATTTATAAGAAAAGTAATGATATTAATGGAGAATGTTAATCTAAATTTCTAACGACTAATATAATATGGTATTCGTTACAGAAAATGTGTGTTTAGTTAATACCTGTCCCATTAAAATCAAGGACAATGCTAAGCTGATATTCATTGGAAGATACCACCAGGGTCGCTGGAATTTTTCACTGTAGACCAGATCAGCTTTCACCAAAGCATATACCACAAATGCTTCCGTTCTATTTTTAATGAACTGGTCATGATAGCTACACTTCACGTGCTTCATAGTCATTGTAAATTGAAGAGTATAATCTACCTTGAGTTTCTAAATCAGCATGCATAGATGTAAATTAACTCTGTCCACAGTGGAGAAAAGGTTCTCCAGCTACAGTGAATCATTGCAAGAAGTTTAAAAATAGTAAGCAAGAAAAATAGTACCTGTGAAATGAAGATGTTGAGAGAAGTAGCTGACTACTTTATATATTTATTTTTCAAAGTTAAGAGCATATGTTGTTGATTTTGTAAATCTTTAAAGTGTTCATCCCTAAACTGAGATTGATAAGGTCTCTTCTGTACAGTATTTCTGTATTTTCTTGTGTCTTGTGTGTTGTATTCTGTATTTAGAGTTCTTTATAAATAAGTTTACAGCAAAGAATGGAGGTATGGAATATATATAAGGTTTATATATAATAACATCTGATAATATATATATTTATATATATGCATATGTATATATTTCAAGAATAACATTTTTCTTGAACATTTCCATTATTTGCCTTTTTGTTCCATTATACGGCAGATTAACAAGTATAACCAGATAGAAATATGCACTGTTGGTCTGATGATGCAGTATGGAAAATAGGGGGAGTTTGGAATTTATTGTTTTGAAAAAAAAGTTCTTTTGCTTTTCAGAGCAAAGTAAATCTATTGAAATGAAGATATTTTTGAATTAATTTTCACAAACACCGGTGATCCGTATCTTATATGTGGCAACACAGGTTTTCGTTCTGTTAATAAAGAGCAATAAACCAATAGCAAAAGAAAAAACAGATGGAGAAAAAACTGTCCTCCTTCATTTTATTTATTGAATGGTTTGTAAAGTGTTTTTTCCAGTTAGTAAGGGATTTTTTAATGCACTTTAATGAAATATTTAAAAACTTTATTAATGTTTTGAAATCTCATTCACTCTAACTTGTTTTAGTTTCACAGAAATTTAAACATACCAAGCCCATCACTGTAAAAATTAAAAGGCATATCAGCTATTTGAACTCAGCAAAGACTTTATATAATAGTATACCATACATTTATGTAACAGCTTTCATCATCAATGAGCTAAAGTGCTTTGCAAGGTACATGCTTCAGAAATTGCTTCTAAATGGAGTCATTCTGGTGGCAGTTCTTTGATGATATCCATTATTATATAAAGCATTACAGCAGGAAGAAATAGACAAGCATTGCGATGAGCGCCAGAAAATGGGATCACTGAAAATTTGCCAGTGTACCTTCATTGTCAGAAGTCATCATTCTGTTTTCTTTCTTACTTTGAATGTTAAGACCTTTTGACCACATAGTCTCCAATCTAACTAGGATGTTAATTTGGTTACTGACTGATTGGGATGCGTACTCTTGAAACAGTTTTTCTTGGCCTTTTTTTATCCCAGTACTGATTAACATCAATTATTTGTTTTATTCCTGAGAAGTGACACTGTAACAGCCATGAGCTGGCAAAACTCATAAAGGCAAAAAGCCAAGACAGGAATGCAGAGAGGCAAGTTATTAGAATTGTCAAATGCTAAAAGGGCTTACTTTTTATCTAGGAAAATAAATCAAAATGTAGACATCTTACAGAATATTTTGTAATACGTCAGAAGGTAAAACATTAAAGGCATTCTGTAAGTAACACACAGATTAAGGGTAACACACACAAAAGAGTTTTTATTACAGAAAACATTCTGTGTCCCCTCTAATAATTTATGTATCTCTCTTGCAGGAACTACAAAAAATTAACTAGTATTTTAATTTAATATGTATATAGAAAGGTAACTTCTGCCTTAGGGAGGTTATTTCTGTGTAGTTTATTTATTTATTTATTTATTACTGTGGACCAAGATGTTTACGGGTTATTGAAATTTTGAAGAAAGGAAAATGATAGCTTTTTTAATTGACATGCAGTGCAAAAGATATTGGCCTTATTCTTCACAAATGTGGAAATGACTTGCCCAGAGGGGATGAGAGAATTCTGACAAAGTATGTTTTCTTTAGGATTACACTTATTTTAGATGCAGTAGGATTATTTTCTTAAGGAGATACGTAACATAATGAAAGAAAAAAAAAAAAAAAAAACATAATAGTACTTTTAAAAACATATTTTAACACTTTTTTTTCTTTTTTCACCTCCAGGTTTAGATCCAGATAAGCATCTAGGAAAAACATTGGATCAAATGGAGCCTTATCTTTTGGAGGTATTACCGAAAGAATACGGGCAAAGTTATTGACTTTCTACAACATCACTTTCTAGTTGTAAAATTAACTTGATCAAAAATACTTAGGATCTAATTTCTCAAAATAACTAACCCAAGGTTTATTGTTGTACAGAGAACATTGGCCTCTGACAAAGACTTCCAGTATGAAAAACATTCCATCTGGAGGTAGTTCACAACTGTTGCCAGAGTCTTTAAAACAGAATAAAGGCAAGAAACTTCAATATTAAGAAAACATTAGCTCGTGTAAATATGATAAAATTAAATAGTTGCATGTAATTTAGATACTTTTACAGTGAAGAATGTATGTGGCAAAATCATAGATGGTACAAAATGTCTCCATCTGAAGGTTTCATATCTTTTTTACACAATCTGACCATGTTAATCACGTACAAAGTCCTCAAAGCAGGAAAATGGTTCTAGGTGGAGCTGATAATTTTTCTTAAAGATAAGTTATATAACTGGGAACAAAAAAACCAGATTTTGTAAGTGTCTTTTGGATTTGAGGTAGAAGCATCAAACATTGAGCTAAGTACAATTTGAGAATAATTGACCTGAAAATGTGTTTTTGTATGTTGTTTTGTGACAGAGTTTACTGATTTCTTGTCCCACAAGACAGTTAACAACCCGCAACTCTTTGTGTTTAGCTATTTACAGAGTTCTGCTGTAAACTTTATTAGCTTAAACCATCTAAATTTGCACAAAACAATTCCTAAAAATACTTCTTGTTGTTAATCTGGTTAGCTACAATTCGTAAGTATAATTCTGGTTAGTATGTCTTCATAAGTAATTTTTCTGGAACAATTAAAAGCATGCTAAACTGTTGCAAAAGAAAAGGGAAAATTAATTAGAATGTTTGGAACCATAAAAATCTCCTCTGCTGCTAAAAATAGTGAAGTTTAGTAGGAATTATACCTTGATTTTAACTTAATTTTCTTAGTCATTTATATAGCTTGAGGCAGAAGGATAGATAATTGGTACATGGCAAAGCTGATTATGAAGAATGAATGTTCACGACACTCAGATTGTCTTACTTTTTTTCCATTTGATCATTCACTTTAAAAAAGAAAGCCATAAATTAAGAAATCCCAAAGTACTCAGATTCTTCCTGATATTTGGCTAAATTGAACTGATTATTAGTTGCTTTTATTGAAATTCTTACTGTCATGATTTAAGACTTCTCAAAGGCCACCTTTGTAGTTTTTATATTTTATTGATATGATAATAACTAGAACAACAACTATCTTAAGGTGTAGAATCATAGAACAGTTTGGTAGAATGGTTAAACGTAATAGAACATTCTGACCCTATTTGTAACTGGTTGTCAAGTTATTGTAGGGGGAGAATGCATTGCTGATATTTGTTCATGTAACTTTTTTCTGTATGTATGCATGCTATGACAGTTAAAGTAAGTGCAAACATATTGTTTTTACTGGATACTTATCCAGTAAAGGCCTAATAAAATCAAATCATTAACTATCGACTGTAGAGAAAAGCTTAGGTTAATGATTTGAAATATTCTTTCACAACCCAGTGAAGTCTTCAACACCAGAAATTCTGGTAGACAGTGGGATTTTCTTCTGTGTTCTCTTAAAATCATATTAGATGTCAATAAAGTAGTTTTATATTCAGAAGGGTGTAGGATTTTTCCTTATAGCATTTTTGCTAGTGTGGCTTGCAAGTTTGTGACAATTTCTGCTGTTCTGGTTAAAAGGAATTTAAATAGTGTTTTACATGTTCTCGAGTTTTGTTGAAAGCCAGTTTATATGTTCGTTACTTCAGTGACCAGAAAAATGCCTCTGTTGAGTATAACAGGGTCTTTGATATACAACTGTAACATGTTCTGTTTCAAGTCATGCATCTTATTTTGATCTGGGATTGCATGGAAACATCCTTCTTTACATTTTAGTATGTGAAAGTTAAGGTTCCACTTCTCTGTTACTAAGATCAGGAATTGAGACTGCATGATATAAACTTATTTTATTCTAAAAGGTTACCTTAAGAAACTAACAATAAAATCAAAATCAATTTATATCACTTTATAATTTGTCTGTTAGGCATACAGGAAATAAGCATGAAGTAGCTATTTCATTTGAGCCGTTACAAAACAAGTGTCAATGTTAATTGAAAGGGTGGGGAGGGGAAACTCTGCTTTCATCCACTGAATTATTTAACTTTGGAAAAAATACATAGTCGCTTAAATTTCTGGTCTTCTGATTGTATTGAGTGGGAAAAACTTTGAATTAATTTTGCATTTTTTTTTTCTGACTATATAGAGGAGGTTTGAGTACAACCCATACTTTTTTCAGGGGTGAATTTTACTGGCTCAGAACAGTGGCAATGAAAGTTCTTGAAATAATTTTTTTCTAAATTACTGGTCTTTGATTAATTATTGATGAATGGTTGCAACATAATTACTAAATTACTGTCTTGTTCCATGTACCACTGTTTCCCGTATACCAGGAGCTGTAGGTTTTACACTAAAGAATTTATTGGCAACCTGCCAAATCTGAGAGACTGCTTACAGACTCCTTGAAATTCATCAATAGAATGTTAAATGTATATTATGGTAATATTTGTCTGTACTTCTGTCCCTAGTAATACACAGTAAGAAATTGTTTAGTCATCTGTGTGCTTGCCTTAGAAGTTGATGAGTACTTCTTGATGTAAAGAACATTCTGTAATTACAGAGAATTTACTAGCTGTTACAATTTCTGTCTGGGGAAAAAAGTTTTCACTTGAAACAAGAAGCACTAGCATTCAGATATTCTATCTTTGATTATTTAACATCAGTGAGAAAGTCAACTTTACTCCTGTTTCATTTCCAAGGTCAGAAAAGACTATTCATTGGGTAATATTTGGGCTTACACCTTGTGTATTTGAGTTAAGATGAATTTTGAATAGTGTAGAAATTGTTTTCATTGTATAATTCTTTCAGATTTCAAATTGGACTTGCATTTTTAGTTATGTAATTTTTAAATTTCTGGCTTATCTGAACTAAAAGGCAGATCTAGCATCACAAAATAGAGATTAGTCTAAGTTGTTGTATTATTATGAATGTACTATCCAACTTGCAAAAGAGAATATATTAGTTTCTGAAAAATGTAAATAAATGATTAAAAGGCAAAGTTCTGATGTCGTTGATGGCATCTTTAAAATACTGCTTACTTCTTTAGAAAATGAACATTAGGGATCTTTCTATGAGCTGCTGAATATCCTCAGCTCCTGTTGACAGTGGCAAGTGAAAATCCTTTAGCATCTTGTGTGATTGGCGTCAAGCATGATCTTAAAGTCAGTGACATTGAGAAAAGGGATTTCCCACAACAAAGACAGGAAAGAGTCTCGCATCTTTTGAGTATTTGATGTTAAATAGGCAATAATTATTCTAGGCTCTGAGGTTTACAAGCAAACCTGCCAATTTTAAAAATGGCTTGTAAACAGTCATTTCTTGCGTTCCCTGTGGAAAAGGTTACTGGTAGAAAGATCTTGTCCAGTTTTCTCTTTCATTTTACGTAAGAGTTTTGTTTATTTTTGTTGTTGTTGTTTTTGTTCTTTTTTTTTTTTCCCTGGCAGTGGAAGCTACAAAAAGAAGAATAAAAGGTTTTGACTAACTGTTTTGTAGATTGTCCATTCTTATTGCATCAACATTAATTATTCTTGATATATTTGTCCTATAGAAATTTTTTTTGCCACTGTTGACAGATGTTCTCTCTTATGCCAGGAGTGTAATTTTTTAATGAGCACTTGATTAAAGGTTTTCTCCTGTTACTTTCCTTTAAATGAAAATGTGAAAGGGAAATGAATAATATCTCAGATAACAATACATTCAAAACATTATCTAATATATATTACAAAAGAGATTGAGATTTTTCCAACAGAAGGTCACATAGAGTATTACTTAGGTATTGTCTTCTTAGAGCATTTATACTTTCCTTCAAAATAAAAGTTGAAGAGGACTCAGGCCTTTTGTTTATTTTTTTAAATTTAAAATTTGGTCTTTAATTGTATGACAAAAAGTTTCACGTATTTCTATCTTGTCTCTCATGCTTTTGATTTTTTTTTTTAGCTAAGGTGATGGCTGAAGCTGTAAATATTCTTCAAAGTTTTAAAAGAAAAACCTTTGGAAAAACTCTAGAGTATAGTAACACGATCTATACATTCAATTTCAACACTAAAAATATGGTATCATTTGAATATATCAAATGGGCTTGCTACACAAATGTTCTGATAACCATATAAAGAATTGAACCTACAACATAAAATTAACAGTCTCTTATTTACCTAAAAATAGACAAACAAGAGATGTTGGATTATTGTAAAGCCCCCAGTCAGACTTTTTCCAACCATGTCCTCCTACATGTGGTGGAGAACAGTGTTGCTACTTCAACTGCAAAAGCATCATATATGGGCATCTGTTCCTCTAAGGGAAAGCATAAGGGGATTAAATAAATATTCCCAATAATGACAGTGGTGTTAGCAATTGGGTTGAGGACTGCAGTTTAGGTAGCCATGAGCTAATGCTTTCTTTGTGTGAAAAAACCTGGACAGGACTTGTTTTGAAGCAGCTACTGCTGGAACACTTTACGAGATGATACAATCTGCTGATCAGAAAAGGAATTTCTTCTGCAGAAAAAGGGAGGGTGCTGCCATGCTCAGGGCATGGTGCAGGTGCTTCATTACTACCTATTGGTACAACACATTAATGTAGAATTACAGAGAAAACGATACAGCAGTTGTGCACTCAACTCAAGCAAAAGAACTTTGGGTCATGCTCTACAGCCACTCATTTACAGAGCACTGAATAATTAAACTAGTCACGTCTCTTATTTTGAATTTATTGGATAATGTAATTATGTGTTTTAGTGGGATATCAAGATCTTCAGGAATATTTATAAATTTATATGCTGACAGTGTATTCAGTACAATTTGGGAAGGAAATAACATATTGCTACTTCTTTAGGTTTTGCTTTAGCTTTTCACTATTGACTTAGAAAACATGTTGATTCTCTTTGTTAGAATATTGGGGAATAGTGGATATTTACGAAAATATAGAATCAATTGTTGAATCTGTTGCCAACAATAATATTTGTTGTATACGTCTGTATAAAGTGTTACATCTTATATTGGTTTATAGTACAAGTTTCTTACAGAAGTGAACTATCTATGCTAAAGAGAGAGAAACAAATTTGGGTGTCTGAACAACCTTTCCTGTCTACTGTGGAAGAATTACTAGGATTTCATTTGTTTATCTGAACATTATAGTGCCAGTTCTACTTAAATATAACACATTGGTAATTCTTAGATCATTGTGATGGGCCATACAAAGAAGTCAAGAACCCTCTATGTGATATTTGATTTTTTTTTCAGCCCTCTAATGAGTGGTCTTTTAGAAAGTACACACTGAAATTTTATGCAAAATATATATTTAATAGAATAATGCTTACATATTTAAATTTCCCTTTTGTGTTAGCTTTCTGAGAAATACGGAGTCCATGTTTGCGGAGAAGGTGGAGAATATGAAACATTCACTCTGGACTGCCCTCTGTTTAAGAAGAAAATTGTTGTGTAAGGAACAGTTTCTTCCATTTCCTTATATTAAAGCAATGGGAACATATTCACATCTAGCTGGAGGCAACTTTTGTTGGCAGAGGTAAAACATGTCCTCTAAGTTCACAAACACTCACTTTGTTTAACACTGGCAAAGTCTTCTGAAAACCTAAATCAATACCTGACAAGACGAGGCCTTCATAGAAAGCTATAAACTTTTTAGACATTTGCACTTTTCGTTTACTTGCTGATTATGGCCTGCAGTAAAAATGGTACCTACACACTGACACTTTTATCCTTTCATGAAGTGCGAATTGCCTGTAATATTTATCTTTCATTACAGCTACATTTGATAAACTGCCACATCAGTAGCCTGTGGGTTCCATTAACTGTGTGTGTGCGCGCGTGTGTGCAGGTGGGCATGTGTAAGTTTAGCAGCTTAGAATGATCAACACGTTTCTTCAATTATTAGAGGATATTTTGAAAACAAACTTTGGTGAATCCATCTAACTTGCACTCTAAGTAGCTTATTCCTTCGACATAAATTGCTAAAATCTGTGTAGTGGGATATGGTTAGATGAGACTTGATGTAAGTTTCTTGTTAGACTGTTAAATAGCTAAGGTGAGCTTTGAGAGAGATGTTTTGATTGCTGTTCCTTTTCTTAGCCAAGCAAACAGAATAATAATCATGTATTTGGTGATGATCATCTTAGGAAAGGTCAAGATTGTAGAGAATATAGACATGGTTAAGGCTTTCATGTTGAAGACCTGTTTGTTTAATTTTTCCATAGCGATGGGTTCTATCTATACATGGAGTAGAAAACTAAGAGCTGTTCAACTTTGTTTCATTACATGGCATTAGGGAGAGAAAAAACAATATACAAAATGGGCAAAGGGATAGAAGCTAGTCTAGTAGATGTCTGCTGAACTATTGGATGACTGGAAGATAAGTCCTCTGTAGTCAACTAAACTAGATAATTCGAGCCTGGAGATATCTCCGTGCAGGAAAGCTATGGAATTCTTTAATAAGAGGAAAATTCAGAAAGTAAGAATGTGGAATCCTTAAACTGGATTTAAGTTTATGGATGGAGTTGTGGATCTAGGAAGTGAGACTTTTGAGGAAGATTGTCTGAGGGGAATTAGTCCTAGGTAGAAGCAGTAGTTTGTGAACTAACCTTCTAATTGGTAGGAGTTGGAAAGTTAAGTAGGAGGGTAGAATAAAGCGTGTGTGATGCTTAAGTATGCATTATGACAAATAAACAGTGGGAAGAACTAGGACAAAACAACACAATATACACTCAGATTGAAGCAGTTTGGTCTCTTTCTAGGAAAAGAAAAATAATGCAAAATCTTTGCTAGTGCAAGATTCATTTTTCCGTTTAAGGTCTGATATGATTTCTATTAAATTGACAAATTCTCATGAATTCTAGTAGGTGTCAGAGGCAGAATTTTGCTAAAGTTTTGGTTTTTTTAAAAAAAAAAAGAAAAGAGGAGTAAAACTACCCATTACCAGGCAATTGTGGCCTGTTCAGCATTTGTATTACAAGACTTGCAATAAAAAGTATACTTCAGAAGAAGGGTAGCTAGGTTTTAACTGATGGATGAAATATGCTTCTATAAGTTTTTGCACTTAAATGTGTTTGGCTTATCATTTACATTTGTACTATTTATTTGGGGGTTTATGCTACAGATTAAATCTGGGAGTTCCATTGGAATAAGATGCATAATTCACCAGTGCTCCTTTGGAAAGCTCTCTTTGCATACACGCGATGGATTTTTAGCATACATAACACATTACATAGAAAACTGTAAAGTCTCGAGAAATTTTTGGTTGGTGTTGTGTGGGGAAAGAGAACATTTTTTATCCTGCCATCAGGTCCTACAGGAAATGTATTTACAAAGAGTTTGAGAACATGTTTAGGAAAGCACATTGTGCCCTTGGTTTGGGATCAGCCAAATACCAGTTTAAGTAAGAATATCTTAATATATCTTCTGACTGTATTTCTGGCTGTCAGTGGTTTAATGAGCCATTCAGACAACTGAATAGTTGGAATAGCTAAAACAGAGGCTGAGTTGTCCTTATTTCTATTGGCCACACTCCAAATAATAACAAAAGTTAACAATAAATGCACAAAAATGCAGGAAAAGACAAGTATATAAATCAGTGTTTGTTTAATAATAAATATAAACACAGTAGGCTGTTAAACAGCTACTCAAGCTAGTTCTAAATACACATTTCTGTAATGGAAACTGAATAGCTATGCTAACATTGTGTCTCTCAGGTGTAATTAGCCCTGCTTAGCTCTTCTACTACTTTGTCATAAAGGCATACCTTTTGAGGGGGACATTTGTGTGAAAATCTATTACTTTATGAGCTTTTGCACTGAAAATATTTGTAGTTTCTTCTTCATTAAATAAGTTATTTATAATAATGTTATTTTGTACTTTTTATTCTTGTTTTTCATGCACACTGTGTGAAGCTAAACAGACTATGTTGTTGGTTATGCTGGTACAGTTTCCAGATGTTTAGATAACCGTGATTGTGGTATATATCCTGATACTTTTTTGAAGCATAAGTGGAATTGTAAGAATTACAAGCTAGAGGTTGAAACCTGTACAGATTTTTCAAGGTCCTAAATTCCTTGGAAACTTTTCACTAGAGAAAGTTTCTATGGAAGATATTGGAGATAATTCTTTCCTGTATAATAGGTATAGTGGGTTAATCTTGGCTGGCTGCCAGGTGCCCACCAAGGCACCTTTACTCTCTACCTCTTCAGTCAGACAGGGCAAGAAAATGCAGTTAAAGAGCTTGTGGGTCAAGATAAAGACAGGGAGATGACTTACCCAATACCATCATGGGCAAAACAGACTTGACTTGGGGGAAATTAATGGACTGCTCCAATGCGGGACCCCATGGCCTGCAGCTCTTGCCAGGAGCATGCTCCTGCATGGGCTCTCCCCAGGTGGCAGCTTCTTTCAGGACACGTCCACCTGCTGCAGCACTGTGTCTTCCTTCACAGGCTGCAGCAAGGATATTTGTTCCAACATGGTCCTTCATGGGCTGCAAGGAGACAATCTGCATCACCATGGTCCTCTCCACAAGCTACAGAGGAATCTGTGTGCCAGCATCTGGAGCATCTTCTTCTTCACTGACCTTGGTGTCTGCAGGGTTGTTTCTCGCATATTTTTTTCTTAATTCCCCCCTCTCACAACTGCTGTGCAGCATGTGTTGTTTTTTTGTTTTTTTTTTAACCTTTCTTAACCTTGCCACATAAACCTAGTAAAAGAGGAGAAAATATGCCTGTCGTTTATAAAACTACTTTTGGGTAGCATTTTCACTGGTTGCTGCTTTTGTCACATGAGACTTGTGACTAAATATATTTCTACAGTGTCATCTTTGAAAAAGGAAGTCTAGACCAAGGAAGAAAAAATATAACCTTGATGTGTTACTTATGGAGAAGTGGGAGTCTCTTTAATGTAAGAGCATATGATTAAATTTGCATTTGAATATTATATTGAATTCTTGCCATTCCATTCAATCTTCATTAAAAAAAATACACCTCACAAACCGAGCATGCCAAATTGCACGAAATAATTGAAAATAAACAAGATTTAGCATTAAAAAAAAAATAAATAAATCTTACAATCAGAGTAGTCAACCAAGAGTCAAACGTGTTTTATCTGGTTTTACCAGATTGTTGTAATCCAGTTGTCAGCTTTCTTATACTCAACATTTAAGACGTACCAATCATTTCCTGCCTGGTATTTATAGTGCAATTGATTGACACCTCTGCAAATCACAGAGATATGGTCCTCATCTATGTGAATGCCACCTAATATTTACCCTTATGATAAAGGCCCATTTATATTTATGGAACACAGTGTTTTATTTTTATATTTTTTAAGTTAAATTGACATATTGAAAATATTTTGGAAGTATAATTTTACATTGATAAATTTTATCATTAGCTTTGTGTTTAGGTTTAAAGTTCTAGGTTAGGAGTCAATACTAAATCTCAAAATAAGAGGAAAACCAAAAAGACTTGCTCTAACTTGTCATATTTGTCCTCTGAAAATATTTCTGACTGTTTTAAAGTAATCAGATATTTCCCGGGTCTTCAAGAAGTTTTGAGGGATCAGATGATTATGATTTTTAAACTAGATCATTTAGAAAGTTTTTCAAACTACTTTTCCTTGCTTTCAAAAGTCTTCTGAAAATATTTATCAATAAAATTCCTGTGTTTCTGTCATAATGTAATTACATTCCTAATGAAATTTCAGACTTTCAGCATTATGTGGCCTATATGGCCATATAATTGTCATGGTCTCTCTAGTGACTATTTTTCATTTTAAGCTCTGCTGTTCATAGATTCATGTGTTTTTTTCTCATTTTTTTTCTTTCTTGTTTTGTTTTGTGTTAGTTCGTTTGTTTGTTGTTAGTTTATTTTACCGTTTCCTAAACTGGACATAACATCTAAGTTCAGGACTTCCTGTCTTTTTTGAATTGGTGACTTATCATTGGAAACAAAACTGTTCTAGTTTCCACCTATATTACATTTAGTATTGAAAAACATTTTGTTAGAACTTTATTAGTTAGAACAATGATGTATGTTCTGAAAGGCTGACAGAAAATGAAGTGATTGAAGACAAATATCTTAGCTGACACATATCGTAATACTATTTTCAACACCACATATTCTATCTATTTTGACCCATCAGTTGAGAAATACTGACGTATTAAACCAGACGTCTACTATGGTGTCATCAAAGATCAACATGTTAGCTATATGTCATAGCAATGTATTTCATACCTAGAAGAAATATTCGTGATGTCTTACTATTTACAATACTTGAACAACGAATAAAAGTGCTAAAAAATTCTGAAGTTATTGAACATACAATGTAGGTATCAATGTATACCTGTGTATCAGTACAGCATGCATACTGCTGTACTGCTAAATTGGGATTACAAGTAGTACAAGTAGTAAGTACTGCTTCTTTTACTTTGGAATTAAGTATTTTTAAAATGTTACTAGGTGTTTAAATTAAACAGATATGCAATGAATAACCCTAAAATTTTGCTTTTCCTTTTGGAAGTAAGCTTTTCTGTTAATCTAAAGTATCTAATGCATCACAAAAAGTACCAGAATTCCCAATTGCTGTTGCTTCTTTCAATGTCAAGCAGCAAGTATTTACTGAGAATATCCTCAGACAGTGAAGACAGCCAGGTAACAGGTATCACTGCAGTCTTGATGTCTGATTTCTAACATTGTTTTCCCATACTAAAGATTTCCAAACTGATTTTCCACCCATTTACAGTATTTCTGTTAAAAGATACCATGATCATTTGAAAAGAATTACTTTAATCTTAAAGAACAATCTTTATGGAAATTTAAAAGAATACGTAATCTTTTGTCTTTAAAATCTTGATGATAACTCTCAGGATTGAAGCTGGAGACCTGATTATCAAAAAATTACTTTAAAATCATATTAAAAGAGAAGCAGAGTTTCTTATGATAGAGGTATTTATTGTTATTGTGCAATATACTGATGGTGATTATCTCAAGGAGGTTTTTATTCTAAATCTTAAGCCACATTTTAAAAATCAGATATTTCTGTTAATTTTACACTTTCATTAAGTCAGTGGAATCTGGCCAAGACTTCAACTGTTTCCAGTTTGCATGGTTTTTGCATGTGTCATTACTTGAGAGGAGCTAGGCTTGGGGATTCCAAACAGAATTTCATTGTATACTGTGAGGGTATCAAGGGCATTGTGGTTTCAGGAAAATTATCTGCATGTCCTTAGCCTTGCTTATAACAATTTTCAGGTTTTCTTTTAATGCATCTAAGTTTCCTTTATGTTTTCTTTGAATTTCTCACCTTCTGATGTTTGTTTCCTAGAGCTACCTTTTGCTTAAGCAGTAAAACCATGCAGATGGATATAACAGATACTGCCTCTTCTGAATGAAAGTGTGACAGATTGCGTCTGTAAAAATGAAAACTACAATTAACTAATTTGAATCAGCACACAGGAAGTTTATCATTGTTACCAACACATTTGGCATTAAAAAGTTGTGTCTAGTAGTCTTCAGTATCAGATGCAAGATGGTCAAATCAGTCAGTTTCTCAGCGTGAAATATTGTATGGTGTTAATACTTCAAGAACTGGTCCCTGGAGAATCACTTCAGGAAAAAAAAGACTTTTAAAAAAATCTGTTGATGAAATGAAAAGATTGCTTTACATATTAGTCTCTGGAATGCAAAACAGAATGTCAGTTATGATTGCAAAAGCTACAGCTAGCTAAATCTCTCAGTACTGGTCTGGAAGTACAAGTTACTCCTTTTCAAAATTAGTAAAGATACTGTGTTGTTGAACAATGTGACTTTATATGTCAAACTTGTTTTCTTAACTGTTATTAAAAAAGAACAGAATGAACTAATAGATAATGAGTTACTTTGAAGTCTGTTATACAGTAACTAAACATTGACAGTTTAAATGTAAATTTATACATTAATATATGATGCTAATAATTTTGTATTTCAGAGATTCAGCAAAGGTGGTTGTGCATTCAGCTGATGCATTCGCACCTGTGGCCTACCTTCATTTTTTAAAATTGCACCTGGAAAATAAGGCAAGTAGATTCCAAATGTCATCTCCCTTTAAAGCTATATGTATTTTTTTTGTTGTTGTTTTGTCACAATTTGGAGTTAAGCTGCGTATTCTCATCCATGTGTACTTTGAAATAACTTAGTAAATATTTAGTTGAATTTCTGAATTTGCCATAAGAAAAGCTCAACACAAATGCTTCCTTGTGTCAAACGAATGAAACTAGTGTATTTGTGTAGCATTTTTCATCTTGAAACCTCAAGTTGCTTAGTCAACATGGTGCAGTCAAGCAGATATGTAACCTGTGTCATACAGCTAGCCACACTGTGGAACACAGCTCTATTAGTAAACTGTATGAACAATGTTGACTTGCTGGGAGGTGGTACTCTTTATGCTGTTTTTGATGCAAAGTGACTGATTTTAAAACCTTCTGGCCCACAAGTGGTTGAGTTTAAAAAACAAATAAACTGGATGGTCATTTAATTTTTTCCATATGAAATATACATCTAATGAATGACTCTAAATCACGTAGAGAATATATCCTTATCAAAGAGCTTAAGAGAATTCTTAGTAGTTCACTGGGATTCGCTCTTTTAGCTTCTGATTCCATGGAAGCAGAACAGGAATAAGAACTCTAGTGGCTTAAATATTACAAACTTTTATGTGAGATAAGAAGGTCAAATAAGTTATTTTTCCTATTTTCTGTTGTTGTTGTTGGAAAGAATGTCTCATGATACACCTGCCGCTGTTGCAGTCATCTCTTTACAGGTCTTCCTATTTCTTTCTACACTTTGGTGATCACTGAATCTCTTCTAGGTTCAAGGATTGTTATAAAATGTTATTACACGGTTGTTTTACATCTCATCTGCCTTGAGCAACTACATTTTCTTATTTTTTTTCAATATCTTACACACTTTTTATCTCTTTTTTTAAATCTTTCCAAACAGATACAATATCTGCGTTATTTTTTTTCCATGATGACCTCATTCTTGCCATGGAAAGTAAATTGTATTTCATCCTGTCCATCTAGTTTGTGATTTCTTTAAAATATTCATGTAGGAGAGCGTGGATGTTAACTAACTATGTGAGGCAAACTCATATAGTCTGAATAAGAGAAAATTGGTGGTGGGGGTATGGTGGGGACTAGTGATAATATATTAATATTTCTTTGAGGGCACTGACTTTATTGCTCATGGCAAACTTGATGCTAACATACACCATACATCTCAGCAATGTGACAGGCTAGGGAAAATGAAAAACACAAAGCTTTATATAAATCAGGCAAAAGTCATATTAAAATGCATAACATTTTATAAGAGAATCAAGATTTTACTTTTATCTGTTCAGAAGCTGTTTTCTCCTTCTTATGTAGATGTTTTAGATTTGGTTAAATGCTCACAGTTTCAGGTAGCATAGTAGTAAATCATATTTCAAATTCATTGTAGACAAAGCTGTCACATTCCCTAAGAGGTAAGGTTTACAGAGGCATGCCCTGGATTTTGGTATATAAACTAATGTCTTGTAGAGTTAAAAGGAAAACAGTCTGTTTTATGCCATGGTTGTCTCACAAGGAAAAGCATTAGAAAGTTTTGACTATAGATTAATTTATTTTATGTCATGATAAAATAAGCTGGGTTTTCAAGAAACTATGAATATGGAGAACCAGTCAATCTGTCAGAGCATAGCATGTTATGAAGTTAGCACAGTTTAACTGAGTAATGATAGAGAGGCCTTCAAAAATGTAGTACTGTAGGCCTGTAGCACTGTACTTTTTCTCACTGTTTTGTGCTTACAAGTTCTATGAAAAAAAATATCAGTAATTCAGCACTTGAAAGCCAATAACAAATCACTGCAGGGAAAAAAACTCTATTTTAGGAGGAGAACTAATTTTCATTTCAGGCTTTTAAGGGATTACTGAAAATTGGGCAAAATACTCCATTATGAGCAGCGTATAAAAGTGGCCATTCATATAAGCTCTTTGTAGAAACCATTAATAGTCTGCACAGTGATGTGTATGTAATTCTAATAAGTATTATGATATCAGTTTTGTTATCATTTCAACTGATATATACATATTTTTAACTTTTATTCTATTCTATTTCTGACTTTTATTCTATCTTAGTTATGTTCTACAAGTGTTAGTTTTACATTCTTTAAATTTACTTTATAATGGTTATGCAATTATAGCTAGTGTACCTTAGTCTCTGCTGTCTTTCCTCCTCTATAATGCATTTTCTTCAGATAAATCTCTTCATGTTTAACTACAAAGCCTGGGTAGAAATTTGTTTTAGATTGTTTCTGGCAGCAAAATGAGCCCTTGTGCCTGGGGGGAAATAACATTTTACTCACTGTTCTGGTTTAATACATTACTGTGCAACTTCAAGATGTATTTTTGCATAATAATTCAAGCTCTCTTTTTTTTTTTTGCCTCCTTCTTTCTTTCATTATTAGTGATACAGAAAAGACTAAAGAGATAATCAAACGTATGATTTTATTACTAGAACATTATTAGAAGTTTGGTTAAAAAAAAATGGAATAAGAAAACTTTTTTTCATAAGTATTCTTCAAAAACATTGAGAATAAATAGTACAAATAAAACACGCTGAAAATTCATGGTTGCCTCATTTACTACATTGTAAAAAAAACAAGGTCACTGCTGTGATATACATAATACACATATCTAGTTTCATTGCAATTTTACTTGGCCAGTATGACTGTGACTTTTGCACATTTAAATTGTAAGATGTTTTTTGCTGAGTGGGAAGCAATTTCTGAAGCATTTTCCAGTACTTTTTAAATCAAATGTATCAGCTTTTGTATTCAATACACGTTTAATTTTTATATTTCCAATTAAGGTAAAATATAACTGTTTAGAAGTGCAACAATTATTTTTTTTTTTCATTTTACATTGCCAGCAAAATGAACTTGCAAAACATTTGTATTTTCCCCATATTATACTGTTCTGTTACTGTGTTTAGCTGTATTGGCTTTTAAATGATCGGAAACAGAAATGAAAGCTGCTGGAGCTTCTGCTGATTTGATAATTATTTCTGAGCATACTTCTGATACCAGTAGTGAACATATTAGCTATCATTCATGTTCTAAGATTTGCTCTTGCCCACATTTAATAATGAATGCTCTGTTCCCTGAGTCCCAATGGGTAGAAAGACAGATACATCAAACAATACAAGCTGTAAAACTGCAGTTCCTTAGGTTAGGGGTAGTCCAGAATGAGAGGGAGCCATGTAGCATTCTTGCTACACTTGGCACAAGGAAAGAAGCCTATTCATCTGCAACAGATAATCATATCTGATGCTGTACTTTCTTGTAGTAGTATTACTAATTCATAATATTGCATTGTATTTACCTACCATAGATTGATATTGAAAGGCTCATTTATTTTCCTGTTTGTAAAACATCTTGGCATGTTTGGGTGGAACGCATTTCAGAATTGCAAGCAGTTATGTCCCTGTCAGCAAATCAATTTAACAGGTTAATTTGGAGATGATTTTTAAAATATTAGAAAAGGTACTTGGGAGATATTTACATGCCTTTTGTACTAAAGGAGTGTGTGATCCTGCAGGTTAGATTTGATTTCACTTTGTAACCTGTTTCTGTCCAGTTTCTTCTAACCTGAATTATTTTAATCAATCTCCATCTAGGACTTTAGCTTTAGGAATTAGACTTTGTAAGTGGTGTTAAAGGGTGCAGGAGGAAATTTCAAGTTGCAAAACATGTTTTGTTGGTGGCTTTTTTTTTTTTAAATACCTTGTCATCATTGAATGTTATTTCTACCTGGTAACCTTTAATTTCCTTTCTGCATGGTAAAAATATGGGTAACTCCAGTTTGTTTGTTACAAATACTTTTGTAAACTTTGTAAGAAATAACTGCAGAATTCTTTTCATTGTACAGTGATTTATTTCAAAAATAAATAAAGGATTTTCTTTCCTATTCCATTTGATTGCAGATTCAGTCCAGTTTTCTGAAAAGGAAGATTTTTTTTTCTCTTTTCATAATGAAGGTAGTTTATTTTAAAGTCTTTCATAGTGTAGGACTTTCTGTCCTGTGTGTCTGTATAGTGTACTTGAAATACTGCAAAGAGATGTATGTGGTCTCCCTCATTATATTTATTCTAAGGAGTTATGTTGTCAAGGTAAACCGTGAAGAATAAAGAGTCTTCCCTTATGTCTCGTGAGCTCTCTGCCACGCTATGTTCTCATTGCTGCTCAGTGGGAAACTATCAGTTTTGGAATTTTGTTGTGATAGGTTTTTATACCAGTTTCTATGGTGGCGAATATAAGCTTTTTAAGATGGCAATCTGTTGTTTTCATAAAAGACCACTACATGGAATTTCAGCTGTATCAGTCAAAGTCCTAGCTCCCAGGCTTTTTCAACGGGAGAATTTGGATCTTGGAACGCTCGTGCATTTGCTTAACTTCATTCCGAGCGTGCTTACATCAATGACATGAGTTATGTGAATATAGTTAAGCATATGCATGCATGCAGGCTCTGATCCAGAATTAGGTTGGTATCACAATGTACAGTGGGTGTGGGAGAAACAGTGTAACAAATGGGAAAATATATTGCTTCTGTGAAGTAACATGAAAATGTTATGTGGTAAAATAGGTTCTGTAAGATTTAATTAAAATGTCATTATAGCAAGCTTGATTTCTTTTTTGTTTTTAAAAAGATGAGAATATTATTCAGGGAAAGTTGGTCTATTTGTGACAGTCTGCAACTTTTAGTTTTACATTCTTAGATTATTTTCTCTGTCGACAGGAATGGAAGACCAACATTTGTATGAGATTTGAATATAGCTACTAAACGGAGTCTGGCAGCTCTACTTATGCTGGCATTGAGCCTGTTCTTCTAGTGCCAGGTTCCACACCTAATACTTCTGCTGAAGCCTACACCTGTGCTGCTGTTGAATGTGATTGATTACCTATGTTTTTGGAGCATTGTGGGCATTGGCCTTGAATGAATCATTGTGATGTATCATAGCCATTGAAATGGACTGTAGTCTATAATTATTTTTATAGTCTTTGGTTTATGAGAAACCTTATAGAATTTCTAGTACTTCTCAGTAATTTCCAAAAATTTTCCAACTGACCAGCTGTTTGTGTAAATGAATAAGCACAGATATATAATTGTGTTATATGTATCTGTGAAGCAATATTAATAGAAGTTTCCCAACTTATTTCCTTATTTAGGAAAAACAGATGCGAATGGATTATATGAGAATTTCATGTGGCATGCGTTTGGGTTATATGTAACATTAACAAAGTACAAAGCTACACAGGAGTTCTGTAGGTTGCACCAAACCAGTTGTGATAAAATCTGTGAGTCTTACTACATACTCATGAATTTTTTATGAAGCACATTTATAGAAAAGATGTTTAGAGACATGGTTGAAAACTATCTTCACAGATGGCATTAAAATGGAATAGGTGCTTTTTTCACATTCAGTGGTGTAGTGTCATGAATTCAGTCCTTGAGATTAGGGAATGGAGAGAAGTTACAGGTCTCTAATAGTATTTATACAAGATGTCTACCTCTAGATTTCTCAGAAGGTACTTATGTAAAGCTTGAATCAAAGTGACTGTCATATTGTCAAGCTGGAACTTCTTTCTTCCTTTCCTGTCACGATGTTTTTACTCTCATAATGGTTTGTTACACCATACTGAAGTTAAAACCCAGGTGTCTTATTTAAAATAAACAAGAACAAAAAACAATACAGTATTGTGATAGTATCATTACTCACAAATTAGGACCAAGAGATGCAAACTCAGTATATTAGATTAGTACCTTTTGAATGTCCATATTCCATGCTAATTTTTTGTTTCATGAGCAATGAAGCTGGTGAAGGGTCTGGAGAACAAGTCTTATGAGGAGCATTTGAGGGAGCTGAGGTTGTTCAGCCTGGACAAAAGGAGGTTTGGGAAACCTTATCTCATTCTACAAGTATGTTAAAGGAGGTATAGCAAGGTGAGGATCAGTCTATTCTACCAAGCACCAAGTGATAAGACAAGAGGAAAATAGCCTTAAGTTGCACTAGGAGAGGTTTAGGTTGGATATTAGGAAAAATTTCTTCCCTGGAAGGGTTGTGAAGTATTGGAACAGGCTCACTATTGGAACAGTATCAGGAAACATGTAGATGTAGAGCTTAGTGATGTGGTTTAATAGTGGATTTGTCAGTGCTAGGTTAACAGTACTAGGTGATCTCAGAGATCTTTTCCAAACTAAATGAGTCTGTGATTTTTATGATGAACATTAATGTTGAAAGCAACTAACTCAATAAAACGGCCATTTGCAAGAAGGAAATGGTAGCACATCTTGCACTTCATGCCACTGTACAGTCTGGATATTTCTATAAAGGGTCATCTTGTAAACATTTATTTTTTTTCTTTATCTTGGTTGTTGTGGCATAATCCAACTGGAGATCTATTTCAATTCCAGATTTATCTTCCTGCTTCTTTATTTTCTACCTGAAGGGCTGGGGCTCTCATGTGGCTGTCTGGTTAATGGCAAAATACATCAACTGACAGTAGTCGAAGGTGTAATTCAATGAGTGGGAAATGGTATAGAAGCTGTTGGATGCTCGTATATTGTAATGTTGAAATACACGTAGTGTTTGTGCTAAATTGCAGTTTTCATCTGTGCTATTATGTTACATTTAGTTGACTTCTTTTAACCTCTCATGTACAATTGATTCACATAAAGTTGATTATTGCCTTGACTTTGATGCGTAAGAGGAATGAATAAAGTGAAGTCCAATCAAAGAACATCAGCCCCTCTTAGAGCATAGTTTTAGTGTTTACAGTGCTTAAAAACTCTCCTTGAGCCCTTCTAGAGGCAGCAGAACTGAGTTTCCTAGGAAATTACCTTTTTGTAACTTAACGTTTTAAGAATTTCCAAATACCCTGCTTTCACTTAACTGGATCCTTTCTCTCTCCAGTGAAGTCAAACGTCAATGTAAATGTAGAACTCTCATCAGACTTCTAATTCATGCTACGAGTTTCTGCCTTTTTTTACCTGTTGTTTTTTTTTCTTAATTTTAACAGGAAACTTTTAAAGTTTAAATGTTTTATTTTTAAAAGGAAATTAAAAATACAATAAAATGTAAATGATTTTTTTCTGAAAACTTCAGTATTCAGAATTGATTAGTAATTTGTAACATACCCCATTGTTTGATGTCTCCATGAGATCTTATTGCTGCAAAAAACAGAGAATGCAGAGGGTCAATCTTCAGGTGACCTTACTTCATGTAATTTATACGCCTATGAGTGCCTCACTGTATAATTCTTTTTCATAGAGATTTTTAATGGAAATTCCATATAGAGTACATTAACTTGTGAAGTAAAATAATATTCAGCAATTTTTACTCTATATTTAAGGACTTCTGAAAGCCTCATGTTTTGTCACCTTTTTGTCTTTCTTTATTTGGCTTTATCACCATTTTGTGAATTCAGTATTTAAGAAGCCTGCAATAAAATACATATTTCAGATACTATATGAAATTTAAGACCTCTGAGCAGAAATTATTGATAGAATCTGGAGCTGCAGCATGAATTGATGTCTGATTAAGGTTCATGGACAAATTCTGTCATAATTTATATTGCTTTTAGATTAAGAAAAGTAGTGTTTGCCAAGCTAGTGACCCCAACATCAACATACTCTGCAGATTAGGCTGCCTTGGAAAATCAGTGAATTGCCCCCAGTGTATAAATCTTGGAAAATGTTGTTCTCTGTGTTTCAAAATTCTGAGTATCCCAAAATGTGTTGAGTTTGATGGAAAGGATACTCTTTCCTTGAGGTGAATGGAGCAAGACTTAGTTGCTGCATTTACTCAAGATTTAGCAAGGTTTTAAAACTGTTCTTGCTAGTCCTTTTCACTTTTTTCAAGTATTTATTTACATTGTTAATTATCAAATTGTTACTTTTATATTTGTGTTCCTTTTTGCACTTAATTTGTTTTCTTTTTTTTTTTTAAAGATAGCTGTCCTGCACAATTGTGGAATAACGTTTCTTCATTATAATATTGTTCTATCTCTTATCTTAAGTCTTATCAGTTCTCATATCCATTGCTCTTATTTACTAAGGCTGCGTTTTGATCCCATATGGTGTGTCAACACGAGTTTATTGTATTTTGCTAATTTAGCATTCTAAATAGTGGGAAATCCTGTTGCTGTTCTACCATGAATAATATTCTAAGCTTAGGTACATGTGGAGCTGTAGTATTTATTGCAATCAAAATTGAAAATTTGAACGATGAAATCTGATAATTTCACACGGCTTGGCAAGCTCTTTACTTGGTTATTTTATAATGTTTGTCTCGAGCAGGGGGAGTCTTCAGATATGTTTAAGGTCAATAGCTGTTCTTGTGACATAACCTGCAATGATGGAGACATTTTACCTTCATCAGAAGTGGAGGAACCACAGAAAATCATTCCAATCATCTGGAAGCCTTTGAAGCATAATTCTTTGGATTTCAGTGAGTCTTACACAACTTTCATTAGAAAAGTAATATTGAATACTTTATGTTCAAAAAACTTTGTGTTCTGTTTGCCTGAATGAAATTATTGTAATATAATCAGTCATTACAGTGGAGGGAATGAGCTTTATTTAGAAGGTCATTCCAACACCTGTACCCCAATTCTACAGTTTTAAATTGAAAGTAGAAAAGCAAACTCTAAAATGATCTATAAAATGCAACCATTTGACTTGCTTGCATGCTGCGAGTCTGTCCCATTTGTAAAAGCAGCCTCAGGGGTATGTGCGTGATCACGTTTAGCACCCTAACAAGCTACTGTCTCTTAGTTGAGCTGCAGTAATAAATCATATGCCTGATACTAGCGTTGCTTGAAACATGAGGTGACTAATGCGAGATAAACTTGAGTTCATAGATGGGTAACTCACTGAAGTACCACAGCATCACTGTTACTCTAAATCCAAAGAAAGTAAACTCTTCCTGAAAATTAAGTTTCATAGTGTAACGGTGTTTGTTATTGAATGGTGTTTAGGCACATGAATGTAGATAAATTCCTGATGGGTTGTTTGTTGGGGGGGGGGGGGGGGGGGGGGGGGGGGGGGGGGGGGCGCGGGGAAGCATTAGCTAAGATTATCAGAACCATGTTAAACATTTAACTTCTGTTAAAATTTGGCAGGTAACTTTGATAAGCGGTTTCTGTGTCACTTGGATACTTTTGAAAATTGTAGCTTTTCAATACAATTTCTTGTGACATTTCTGTCACAGAACACAGAAAATTTGTAAAACTTTGGGGAGGGAGAAGGGAAGGAGGAGAGAAGTACTGACATTTTCAGCTAAATGCTACTTCTAAGCACATTTTCTGAAGGCAGTGTTGGAGAAGTACCACTTGGTTTGACAAGTACCATTTGGAAGCTTTGATATCAGCACATTTACTTTTAATGGTTGTTTTATACCTATGTTTCTGTGTATAAGTTTTGAAGATCTTTTAACATTCTGAGGTTTTTGTTTTTTTGTCTGTTTGGTTTGCTGGTTGTGGTTTGTTTTTTTTTTCTGTAGAAGTTCTTTATCACAATTTAAAATAGATTCTTGGTTAATCTGACATCTTTCGTCTTTGTAATCATAGTTCTGTACTTCATTTCACATAGCTAAGACATTTGGAAGCTCAGGAAAATCCATGAATGGTTACCAGTGGTTTTCAGGTATCACTGCACATTTTCTTCCATCAAAAGGCAAAACCACACAAGAGGCAGCAAGGGAAGCTTTTTCTTCTCTCCAAGGTACTTTTTTCATTTAATCCATTATCTGCTGTTAATAGTACTTCTTAAAATATGTATTGTCATATGTTTTTGTAACTTTAAATGGTGTGGTTGTCAGTTTGCCACCTCATTTTAGTGTTTGATTGGAATCGTTGTTGGCTTTAATACTGAACACATCATAATTTGACTGGCTTTTGAAGATCCTGGAAAGCCAGAGTAGTGATCATATCACTGTGACACTATTTCCATAGTGCTTACTTGCTTTATAGCTTGCTTTATAGCTTTCTTGCAATATATACTATGTGTGAGAGTGCATGTGTGCTATGGATGCTGTCTACTTGCTAAAGCACTTTTGTAGCTACCATAATTTTAAATTAAGTTTTCTAGAAAGCTGTTGAACATTTTGGCGTCTAGGATTAGGTCAGTAGTAGTAAATCTTATTTATATTCTTAATGCAAAGAAGAAATTGCTTTCTTGGGAATCATGAAATCCAGGTTCCTTACTATCCTCTGCTTGCAGGACAAATACTCACTTTTTTTTTTCATTCTAAACTTTAAATAAAGCATATTTTACAGGCTTGTTTTCATTCATCAAAATGGAAATAATTCTTATTATGCGAATAGGTAGTCTCATATTCTTGCTCACAAAGTCTCATGAGGTATAGTCCTCTAAAGTTTTATTTTTGACATGTGCAGCTGATTTCATGATTGAATATAGGATAAGAAAGAAACCTTCAACATTTTTCAGAAGAAGTTGTACTTTCTCAAAGGCTCTTAAGCTGGGTTTTAGTTGCTTGGAAGTCAGACGGGTAGGTGTGATTAAACTTTTATTAAAAGGCAGCAGTATTTAGTGTAAATCTTACTGGCACTATTTGTAAATTGAAGTGAAAGGGTTGTGTAATGTTTTTGTTCTCATTATATTTGAATGGAGATCTGCCAGTAAAATATTATATATTTTTACTATAGCACCTATCAAAAGAAGAACTGATTGTGACTAGTTCAGTGGCCTGCTGCTTCCAGCAAATTACTTGCATTAGATGTATTATAGTCAGGAAAAAATAGTAATTTTTCATGTAATTCTTGGTAGGAAAATTCTTGGTAGGAAATGTCATTTCTCACATTTCCTTTCTGGCTATCTTCTTTTTGGAAGAGGATGTGGAAGCTTTGTCTGAATTCATACTTTTGATCTATATAGCAGTTCAGTCCTTTATACTATAAAAATGGAACAGACACAGTCCTTTTAACCTTCTCTTTACAGGGTTAACTGATTTTAAAATCTCTAAAGAGGATAAGTGCTGCCTAAAGGATGCAGAAATGGAAATTTATTACTGGACATTATGAAACACACAATTGTTCTATAAAGTGGATAGAATTCTTCCATGAAGACAATACTGTTTACATTTATTTTCTTAAACTATTTTTTAAAACGTTCATTTAGATGTGATCAGAAGATGACAAAGATTGCAGTGCTTTACATATAAAGCAGCTCTGGTCCAGTTGTACCATGGCAAAGCTTCATAGGCTTCTCTGGAACTACATAGATTTTTATTACATGAAAATTTAGTCTAGAATGCTACTTGCTGTACCGTATTGATATTGTCTTTTGCAGCTCTCAACCTAAGGATCCGGATAACTTAGTAAGAAAAAAATTAAGCTGTACTTTGGCCAGTGTTTTGTTGTGGGTTTTTTTGTTTGTTTGTTTGTTTGTTTTTGTGTGTGTGTGTGTCAGAAGTTCAGTGTAAGAATGTCTCACCTGATTGCATTTTATAAATAATTTGGAATGATGACTCAAATGGTTTTAAGTTCAAGAAACGCTGTGTGATTTCCTGGTGTATCATGGAAATGTACTATATAATAGCCCTCTCCTTAGGAAGAAGAACATACTGTTAAGAACCCAAGTGGTGGGTTTGTAGCTGGTTTATCATTTATGCTTTTATACTAGATACAGTGCTTTGGTAGGTAAATTTTATTCTGCTTACAAGCTAGGGAGAGATTATTTCCCATCATTCCTCTAATTCATGCAGGAAAAAATGGGGATTGTACTTTTACTTCAAGAAGATTTTTTTTATAAAGCTAAAAATTACGAATTTATCAAAATGTTTGCCTTCAACTTGCTCTTATACTTTTACAGTTTCACAAATTACAGTTTGTTGGCTTCTGCATTTTAAAGTTATACTTTTTTTCTGCCAAATACTTCAGATAATGCTGCAGACCCAAACTTTCTTGACTAAAATGCTGTCTGGAAATTTTAAAAATGTTATCTTCTCGAGTGATGAAATAATAGCTGGTATTGACATAATGGTTGCTATCAGGCAATTTTCAAATATATTTAATTTTAAATCCAGAATTAGATGATCTTTAAGGTCTTTTCCAACCAAAACCATTTATATTTCTGAACAGAATTATCACTGTGTGTTAATTTCTCAGCCAATTATTTCTGGAGATGTCTCTTGACTTCATAGGAGTTCTGTGTCAATTGCTTTATAATCTCTTGTATCACTTAGTGGGGACTGTATTCTTCTGTCAGTGAGAATTCCGCTCTTCAGATCGCTATCACTAATAGCGGTTTGACTAAATAAAGCTGAGACATTTAGAGTAAAACCCAGTACTGGTGTGACCACATCAACCTTCATGGAAGCATGCCAACTCTTGAACTGTATTTAAAGCATTAAAGAACAAGATCCCCAAAGCTACACTGAGAAGAACTTTACATAGCTCATTTACGTAGGGTCACTGCTATTATGTCTTCTGTATTTCTTCACTTCTTTCAGAGAAGACTTAGGTCTTTGTTTTGTTTCTATTGCTCATGAGTTATGAAAGGTCCACACTTCAGAGCTGATCCACATACCTTTTTATGGTATTGACTATGTAAGAGTAATACATTCTCCTAAAGTGCTATGACTGGAAGCTTCTATGCACATACATTCAAATGATTTTGACTTCCCAGGATCTTTTCTTTAACTGTATGTGCTTGAGCTTTTCTGTGCTCTTACCATTCCTTCATTTCTCCTGTGGCCACTTCTGTTTCCTGTTGTCTGTCTTGCCGTTTATAACTCTTAGTTTATGCAGAGGTCATTACTGCAGTGTTGTTTTCCTTTTAAAACAGCTTAGGCAAGCATCACTCCGGAATAATCATATAAATATTTGATCTTTTCTTTGAAGAGGATGATGGACTAAAGGACCTCTTATTGTCCCTTCCAGTTTTGTACCTTTGTGATTCAAAGTCCTTCATAGATTACTAGCTGTTGTAGTCTGAAAAACAAAACAACAACAATGGGGAAAAAAAAGAAAAATAAAACGTAGGGATACAAAAAATTAGGAATATAGTATACCTATATGCATTAATGCATGATATGTTTTTTGGGCTAAGAATTCACCTCTGTGTGGATAGAATTTATTTGTGATCTATGTTTGCATATTTAAAAAATTAATGTGAGAGAATTTCATGAAAAGTTGGGTGTTATGTGAAGAAAGGTAGTATGTTGCAAAGCCTTCAGGGACGTTTAGACAACTAGTTATTACCAATTTGTTTTGTTGACAAACACAGGTTGCCTGTGTTGTCTTTCTACACACATTTAAAATATTTCATTTTTAACATCTATGTTGTTTTTGTCTTGCAGCTGATATGACTTCAGTGGGATTGAAACTAAAGGATATTGTTTTGGTTCATCTGTATGTGAAGAGCATGAAAGATTTCAATGTTATAAATTCAATTTATGTGACAGAATTTGATTTGTGTCCACCAGCAAGGTAGGATTAGACTACTGTTATAATATATTTATGATATACTGCAATATGCTGTATTATTGTTAGCACATTTATGAAACTTTTGTACAAATATTTGTGTCTCACAGACTTGGAAGTACACTTCTGCTGCCTTTTGGAGTAATCACATCACAAGTGCTAAAGTCAAAAGCACTAGGTTTGGAAATTCTTGCCTTCATATTTTCCATAAGGTTTATAAATGCCCCCTATATCGCCTTACAGAAAAGTAATGCATGTATTGGAAGTTTTCCGTTCTCTTTTGTTACTAGGTTGAGCTGACAGGTCTTTTGTCTTGGTGGGGTTGTATTAGTGTGTTGTGTTTTTTTTGCATCCCTTATCTGCTGGCAATGCAGCATCCTAATGTAGCCCAGGATATCAAGCAGCCCTCTGCCACAGGGGCCGATTGCTGTCTTACGTTTATCTTGCTGTGCACCAGGACCCCCACAGGTCCTTTTCTGCTTTCCAGCTGGGCAGTCACCAGCATGCACAGGTGTGCCTGGGGTTGTTCTTCCCCAGGTGCTGGATTTTGCACTTCTTGTTGAGGTGCCTGAGGTTCCTGTCAGCTCATTTCTCCAGCCGGTCCATATTCCTCTGAATGGCAGCATGACCCTCTGGTGCAAAACAGCCACTCCTCAGTTTTGTATCATTTGCAAACTTGCTGAGACTATGCTCTGCCTTATCATGCAGGTCTTTAATGAAGCATAGATTAATACAGTTTGGAAGGATCCTCTGGAGGTCACCTAGTCTAACCCACTCCTCAAAGCAGGGTCAACTTTAAAGTCAAATCTCATGTCTTGCTCATATTTTTAAAACCAACAGTTTAGCAATTTTCTAATGTAAAATAATAAATACTATACTTTCATTACAGAGTGTGAAGTGCAGTATAGTCATGTGAATCTTAAGAGTAGTGTGGCAATAGTTCAAATATATTGTTAAGATAATGTATATCATGATAGATTCACATTCTCTTAATCGTCTGTACTGTCTGGGTGTTAGAAGAGATTAAAGAGAGCAGGAATATGCTTCTTTGAAATACTAATTGTAGTCCAGGCTTACCAAATAACAGAGGAATAGTGTGTTGGTTGTGTGTGCCTTAGGAGGGGGGGATCTAGTTCCAGCTGTTAACTACACGGTAATGAATCTCCACTGCTTAAGAGAATCTTAAGTTCTCTTTATGACACTTACCCTTCTCCCGATTTAGCTTTCTTCATTTCTCATTCTGCTGCATGTCTTGGGCCTCCACATTTGCATAGTCAGCCACATAGTTTTCCGTGACTTCTCAGAAAGGTCATAAATAACAGGTAGAAAGATTAGGAAGTTGCAGCAGGAAATGGCTTTTTATGATTATTTTATAGAACATAGAGATTTATGTTGCATTTTAGCTAAGAGAAAAATTATGCAGCAGTTTGCATGGCTGCATCATTGCATTATGCACAGAGACCTGATTGTGAGAGCTCTCACAAGCAATATGCTAGAAGCACAGACTCAAGGGTGTGGATCTACACTAAATTTGCAAAATTGTCTTGAAAATTTACCAGCCCAAGCAGAAAATCCATTCATCCATGCTTATGATGATGGTAATGAAGAAAAAAATACAGTATTTGCATGGGGGAGGAGGAGAGAAAGATTGTTTTCTTGGAAGAAATAAGCAAGACAAGAACACAAGAAGAATTTTGTAAGGTTATGTTACATGATATGTAAAGAGAGCAAGTAATTTTTGTTGGATTCCTGCTGAGAGCTAAATGACTTTTTTATGCATGGACTGCAAATATAATTATTTTTCTGGCTTTGAAATGTCAATTTTCTTTTTTCTTTATTTTCTTTCAACACCCCCAAATTCCACCCCCCACCCCATTTTCTCACTGGCCAGATGCAACAGACTGTCTGTCTTTCTGTCTATCCAGGCACACAGTCTTCCTTGAAGCAAACAATAGTGAACTTTCTCAATTAATGCTTAAGTAGGTTTTCTATGCCATCATAAATGTCTATCTGTCATACAACTTAAAGTAAAACAGAAAAATATGCTCAGTATTGTATTATAACATGTAAGGAGGGTGTAAAGGAACAATAAACTACTGCTTACTGTTAGAAAACTGAACCTTTAGTACAATTGTTGGAAGAAGATGCAGAGAAAAATGTATGGAGATAAGAATATGACAAGGATACTCTCAAGCTGAAGGCTGCTTAGCATAACTTACCTGACATTCCCAGAGTTGTGTGGTCTTCTTAAGTTTTCTTAATAACAGAACTCATATATTCTTAATAAAATGATACACATCATAACAATAACCAAACAGGAATGAGCCACTGGCTGTCATACTAGATTCTCCTTGGTGATGCAAATCGTCTTGCTGAAGGTGTGAAGCTGATCATCATCTGGAGAGAAGATAACAGCTAGCTGGTTACTGTGATACTGTAGCTTTGTGTTATGTTTCTGAAAAAAAAATCTAAAATTAAAAACAAAAACATGGAAAATAAATGCTGGAAGTTGGTGCAAGCAAACTGTTTGAAAAAAATATAATTGTCTTGTGTTTTCAGAGTGTGTGTGGAAACCCTGTTACCTGATGGAGTACTATTTTGCATTGATTGCCTTGCACATAGCAATGACATTGCAACAGATGGCATGTTAAGTGATGAAAAACTGGTCTTGCATGTACAGAGCATTTCCCACTGGGCACCTGCTAGTATAGGACCTTACAGTCAATCCATCAAGGTAGGGAATCTTTGTTACTTCATGTGAACTATATGTCTGTTACTGAGATGGGTACAGTTATAAAGTCTTTCATCCCATCTGAATGTGCAAAAGAAAGTAAGTATGACAGTTTAAGTGAAATATTATTGTTTACTGTAAAAAATGAAAATGAATATTTCAAAGCTATATTTTCAAAATTCATCGATAAAACAAAAAAGCTAATGTGTATCACAAGACAGATTAAATTTTTCTGTTCAGAGAATCTCAAGAACAGCATACTTTTTATTGTTTGTTATAAGTAGATCAAATAATTCTCACACATTTTTATAATATGACTAGAATATAAACACACTTAAGCAACGACCAAGGATATTTGAAATTTGTTTGAAGTGAGAAATTCAAACTTTTTTGTTGCTAAATTAATCCTAACATTCCTATTCAGTGAAATCCTTACTGAGGCTCTTGGTACTGTTTAACCGTTTGAAAGTATACCAAGGTTGAAGAACTATTATTTTTTTCCAATTAATAATAAAGTGAATCGAATATTGCATACTATTTAAAGATCATGAAAAGGAGGCAGTAAAGTATCATTGATAAGTAGACCAAAAATTTGAATTAAAGCTTTTTGCTATTCAGACTAATATGGTACCAAGATATCCACTTGTCCAGCTAGTACCATTTTGACAGATGATGAAGTCTCACCTTTTCTATTGCAAAAACTGTATATATCCTTTTCTTACCAATATTCCTTTTGTCCACACTGTGTCCTCAGGACACAATGTCCAGCCCAACAGTACTCTGAGGACAAAAAGTAAAAAAAAAAAAAAAAAAAAAAAAAAGAGATTTACCATGATAATGTCCTTCTGACAGAAACCAAACAATGGTGGTAGAATGATATTAGAATTTAAATTCAATTTGAAGCATTAATAGTAAAATCAGACATTCTTCCTCTTTTAGGTTTAACATTCTTTAAAAACAACCTCAGCGTTTCGAAGAAATAGAAATAAACTGTTGAAAGATATGACTGACTGACTTAAAAGAAAAAACTGAGATAATTCAATATATTTTTCTTGGTGCACCTGTTCTGTTATTGCAGAACACTCTGACCATGTCTATGTCAGCATCTGGAATGTAAGCTACATTAGAACTACTGTAAAGGCTGATTTCAGTATTATATAACAAATGCCTAGGACTTCTGGTGGTAGCATTTTATTTTCCAATGATATTAGCTGATGTAATGAAAGATATTATGTCTTTCTATAAACCTAACCTCACAGGGTAATGAGAGATTAAAGACTCTGTGCTGCTTTTGTCAGCCTTATTTACAGTCTTTTAGTCCTTAGGAGAACCCTGTAGTAGTGAATTTTAACCATGTTTTACGAAGAATGAAGACATCTGCATTTTTTCAATTTTTGTTACACTTACAGGACCTGACATATAACTCTGGGAAACTATAGCAGTTAGGCAGAATTAATTTTTTACATTTGCCACTGCTCTCATCATGCTTTCAATACTTGTGTGGAGAATTTAAGATCATACTGATAGAGAACTGTATGGTCCTCTTGCCCTCATGCTTGGAGATGTACTTTGTAAGCAGACTTTCAAAGTGTTCTAATTATATCCTTTTAATACAAGTACCTCAGAGTCTCTAGGCTATTTTCTGTCTGGGAATGTGCAATGATATGAGGTTTGCTTTCATCCAGGTCTTTGTTCAACAGTGGACACAGTTTGTGCCGGTTGTTGATAAACTTAACTTAGTATTTTTACTAAATATATTTCATATTTTTACTTCTCACTCTTTTTTATCGTCGTATTAGTTTATTTACATGCTTTAATTCTGTTTTACTAGTGGATTAGTGTCAAGATTAAGCTGTAATTGATAGTTTGTATGGAAACAGCTTCCTTATAATCTTCACAAAAGCTAACAGCACTGTTGTATGTTAAGGAGGTAAACACAAAGATGCAGTGTTAGTGGTGAGAAATTTAGACTGAGTTTATTCATGATTACGTATTTTGTGATTACATTCTTTGAACATTTAATAACTGCAAGCATAGGTCATAAAAAAAAAAAAACAGCCCAGTGCAGCACTGAGATACTAACCACAAATGCTTATCTACAAATGCATGGAAACTTGATAGGGTTTTTACCAGATTTTCTTCTAGTAATTTAATGTAATTTAAAAGTATATGTGAACTTATAGTTTTTTTGTTTTGGCAACATTTCTTAATGTTTTTTTCTATCTGGAAATGAACAAGAGAACTGCAACAATAGAATTAATTGTACTCATTCTACAATAATTTTTGATGCTGACATATTTTACCAATGTAACAACATACATGCATATATGACTCAACTATGTCTATTGACATTCTTAGCTTTTCCTCATGACCTCAATTCTTCCCCTCTGACAGCTCCCAAATTCCAGTTTTTGCCATCCTTCGGGCATCTTTTTTCTCTGTCTTCTCCTCCACACTGTCTGATCCTAGTAGCATAAAGTCTTACTCTAAATCCAGTGTCCAGGTCCCTGTAACTTGATCAAATGTGGGTTCTTTTTTCTGGTTATTCTCCTCACAGTAAATTATTTTTTCCTTTTATTTTTTTTCTGATCCTTGAGGCATGATAAATGAAAGGATAAGTACTGTGGGAACAATAGTAGGAATAAGGAATCTTGTGTCTGATTAAAGGCAGTGGTACTTGCAGTAGTTCTAATGTTTCCCCGCTAAGACTTCATTCTTTCTATTACTGTGAAACTGAAAATGGTCCAATACAGCCTAGTGCACAGTTTGTATCGTATGGCTTTAAAAAGAGAAGGTGGTATTGGAAATAGCTTTGTCTATTATGTGCCCCAGGACAGATTATCTGGCTGCTTAAACTATCTTACTGGTTGCAGTTTTCCAAAAGCATCCTAAACTGTTACTAAACAAATTGCATATTTTAACGAATCCATGCATTTAGGGATGCATAAGTTACCCTTGTAAGAAGATCAGCTGAAGAAGGATGAAGATGTACAGATATCAGGAAATTCTTATTAGCAAATCAGGGATTAAAAAGATCATAGTATAATTCTTAGATATAACCTACCCTTTAAAATACTTTATTTTCACATTCATACAGCTGATAGTTGTCTGTTTGCCTCCTTCCCGTCTTTCTTTTTGTGATTCAGCAACATTTTGTGTCTTTTAAAGGTGGATTGATTTGTCATGAATATGATGCAAACTATCTGAAGTGAAGAGTGAAAATAAACCTAGATTGTTTTCTCTTCTGATTTCATTGTGCTAACCTTATGAGACATTACTGTATGTTTTCAAGTTTTGAACAGAGTACTTGGTTAGATACAAGCAGTTTAACTTCTATGAGAAACTCATAGAATTGCAAGTTTCTGCGGACAATTTTTAAATATGGGCATCTCTATTACTATTGTATGAAATACAGTAGATACAACTAAACACTCAAAAAATGCCTATGATTTTATATCTTCTGGGAATGTCAGAATGAAAAAGGTCCATATGTGGAATTTCTCAGGCTATTATGAGCAAAAGCAGATTAAACATAGATTTCACTGTATCATAGACACTTTTTTCCAGAAAGATCTTACATGAGCCACCACTGTCTTCATTACTTGTGGAGGTTTGTTTTACCAGGGATTCCAATAGCTTATAAGTCTGCCATGTAGAGAGGAGTGAAGCAAATTTTGAGTATTGCTTACTGTGCATAATGTGCATATTTTTGTTTATTTGATTTTTGCAATGTTGAGAGAGGGTTCTAGACAAAAGGATGTATTCTTATATGATGTAAATTGATACATCTCTTTTGATGGCAGCAGAACTGTGATAGACTTATAATGGCTAAGGGAAAGTGTTTAAATTTTTTTGTTTTTTAAATCTTCATCTTCATACCTGGAAGGACAAAGAACTGGAAGGTGCCTTCAGCTGGTCAGTTCCACTTTAATGATGAGATACCTTCAAAGGAAACATTAGGGACTGCTTTCTTTTTTTTTTTTTTTGTAAATTTTTGCTTCCATCAGTAATTATGTTTTGGGCCTGAAGGCATGCAAACATAGAAGTTGGTTATTGATAACTTATGTTGAGAAATGGAATCAGTCATCACTGATGAGGCTATCTGGTGCAGTTAGATTATTTGAATTTAGAGTACTAGGCTGTTCAAAGGGAAATTTGGAATTACTTAATTTTGGGTTTGGATGCAAGCTTATTGCTTTGTAAGAAGCTGAAATATGAGGAGGTAACTAAGGATCTGAGGCAGCAGTCAGCATGAGGAAAAATATGAGATTTTTTTTTCCCACTCGCTAGGAAGAAAACTACAGCTACCCTATCAGTCTGGTTCAAAATATATTACTAGTAAAGAAAATTATTGAATTATTACATCAGTGTATAGTAAGCAGTGTTCTGCACAAAACGCTGTTTTTATGGCTCTTTGTCTTCACTTCAACTTCATTAGGACTCTGTTCTAGGGAAGCAGGAAACAGGAGGGCCTGTGATATGAAATTTAGATGCTGGCAAGGGTGTTTGGAATATATGTCTTGGAAATAATTTTCTGCTGAAAATGTTATATGTAGTTTATTAACAATTAAAAATCATTCATTGAATTTATTTAAAATGACTATATACAGGAAAATGTGCCAGAAAAATGTTGGCGTGCCTGGAAGTGAAAAAGTTGCCACATTAGGAATACTTCAGAGGATAAAATCTTCATCTTCAGTTTCACAGACCAAAGGCAACGTTAGGAACTATTACAATGACATTTTTAACAACACTATCGCTTAGTTACAGAATGACTAATTGTTGTGATTTTGCTCTTAGTCTGGAGATTTTAACTCATTTATAGATAAGGAGTCTGAAAAGATTGGTATATTAAAAGCCTGGCACCCATCAGTATTTGAACCAGGCAAACAAGTCCACATAGTTAATTCATGCAGTTTGATAAATATTGCCTGATACCTTTTTATGGTTTGATGGGAAGCATGATATCTTAAAGTAGGTTGCTAAATATATTTTTTTCTTATGACTTAATCAATACTAAGTCCCATTTTCCTGGCGTATTTCTTCACAATTCTTTCTTTCCCTTTATTTTGTTGTTGCTTGAATAAATGGGGAATGAGGACTTCACTTTGTACTGTAATCACTAAATGGATTTTTATAGTGAAGAGCAAATGGTATAGTTAAATCCAAGTGATCTGTAATTTTCTGAGAATCAGAAGTTATACAAGCATCTTTTTCAAATAGTGCTGATGTCTTACTTCATTAATACAATAAAGTCTGATCCAAGTGGCTATTTCGCTAAGAATATCATCTTCCTCAGTTTATCAGTTTGAGGTAATTACTCAAAATTATTACTCAAAAGTATTGCTCTGCCAAGGAAGGGGCCACAAGGTTTAATTCTGGGTGTGCTATTTACAGATTAATTAGGACATTTAACTTCATTTTTAATACTAAAGAATTAATCCCATAAAAATTAGTGATCTCAGAGGAGTCAGTTGTCAACTTCTGACAGGATCTCTTTGCCATAATCTATTAAAAAGCTGCTTTTATCTTGTCTTGCCAGTGTCATATTTTATGGATTTTTTCATAAACACTGCCTATACTTCATAAATGTCTCAATTTTCTAGTCTATTAACATTACTTCAAAAGCAATTGATAAAAGAGTAGGGCATGCATGAAATAATACACCAATAATGTGAAGTGCTGGAGGCAAGAACAGTGGGTAGTATCTGCACAGCTTGTGAGCTGAAACAATGAAAGGATGTTTTATCTGCTACAATAAAGAAACAAATGATCATTTTTGATAGTAGAAAAAAGATTGCTAGTAATTGGGCAGATGAAAAATGGGTTACATGGAAAATATAGCATATTTTGAAAATGATAACTGAATTGAGAAAACAAACATCTGTGAGCATATATATTTACATTTTCCAAACCTTTCCCCTTTGATTATGATGCAGTCATTTTCATATTGTACATATCACAGTTTTAAATATTTGCTGTGAACTTCTAGGAATGCAAATATATACAAATCATAAGGAAATACACATTTATGAAAGAGGTGTTGAAAAAGCCTGTACAAACTAAAAGTATCCAAGTACATGAACACTTTGGAAATGTTTGTAGTTGCTTTGGTTTTATGATAATTCCTCAGTCAGAGAAAGATGAAACATGAAGGATTGATTTCATTAGCTAAAGTATTTTGTCTTTGCTTTTACCACATTTGTATGAGAGATCCCTTTTTTTTTTTTTCAACATTACAATTTAAGTTCCTTTAATGAAATGGAGTTCTCCATCTTCTCTATGATTCAACATCCAAATAGCAATTAGGTCAGGAAACAGCAAAAAAAAAAAATACTGGTTACATAAAACTGGTAACACATACAGAATATATGTAAGTATACAATATGATAATAAAATTACATTTGTTAAAATCTTAAAAGTAATAGAATTTTCTAAAAAGGAATCTATCACATTGTCTATGCTTTTAGGTATTCTGAGCATACACTCTGTAGAGCATCTGAGCTCCCATTCACAGTTAAGTAACTCAGAAATTAGATGTGGAACTGAGGTGCTTGGCACACCACATGTGCATGCTCTCATCTAAAAAGCATAAACATTAAAACAAATGAAGTATACACTGGCTTGATACCTGTCGTAGCTTTAGTGGGCACCATTTTACATGAAATGCACTTGAAATGCACTAAGGCATTGTTGCCAGATTCAACTGCCTTACAATTACTCACAATGCCTAACCCCAGTTCTGCTTCATTCTGTATCAATTAAAATTTATCAAGTAATTCTGTTTGCTTGAAAATTCTGTAACTGTCTAAACTTTGATCGGTGCTGTTGCCAACTGGGGAGACTGACACTTGTCTATTTTGTCTTTTAGCTCTACAGTGGTTCAGATTTAAGAATATGCAAACCTAAACCATGATCCCCAGAAGTGTTTAAATATGAAGAGAGGGAAAAGGATAGCTGTCATATTCTGTATGATGAAGGGTTTAGTGTGCTTGCTTAGGAAATGCAAAAATTAAGTCAGGGTCCCCTGTAGCCTGCACATTTGTTCTAGAGCTCACGTTTCTCAAATGTTTGTCTGCAGGGTATACTGGAAGGGTACTTCTCACTTTCCTGTTTCATAATCACATTCTAAAAGAAGGGAACCAAGAAAAACATTTGTCAAACTTCAGTGTGGTTAGAGAGTTTACATCTAGAGAGCATAGACATCTCTACTCTGTGGACTGTTTTCGATTTATATACAGCCTCCCTGTAAAGTGGGACATGTTTCCTATGTTCTTGGGTAATAAGGCCAAAATTTCAATTCTTTTGTATCATGAAAAAGTGTTGGAGATTCTTCATTCAAGTATCAACATCATCTTTCTCTTCAACTGTAATGAAAAGGAGCAAGTCTCGGGTTTGGTGTTTTTTCGTTTTGTTTCTCCTTCAAGGCATGATATAGAGACTAAAATTTCTTCAGTCTTGGACTGTGGCATTTCATCCAAGGTAGGCATTGCCCTTCCAGAATTTGACTCAGAGCTTAAGACAATACAATGTATTACACTGCTTCCAGTTAGCTGGTTTAGAAAACTGTGTTCACCCTGCTAGCTATTGTAAATACCAGGGAAGTTCTGAAATTAGGAATGCGAATGTAATACTAAAAGAGAGAAGTCTAAAAACTGCTCTGTGAGAAATCTTTTAGTTGCTTAATAGGAAACAATCTTCTCTCTTTTTTTTTTTTTTTCTTTTTTTGACATAAATCTCAGGCAGCATTTTTCCATACCTAAAAGAAAGAGGACTTAACGTTTTTGTGGTTTGGACTTTCACCTTTTTTTTTGACGACTCTAAAGACCTACTGTATATACTCAGCATGAGTAAACTTATGCTTACTGATAAACTACTTTTCAATGTTCTAAGCCTGTGATTGTGGCTTAATCATTAGCACATATGAATACTTTCCTGATAATGACACACATGAAAGCTGGTGGCCTGCTATTTAGCAGTCTCACAGAAACATTGTGTAATTATTCTAGCAATCCTATAAGGAATTGTGTGAATTTACCTCTGTATATGGAAGGAATCCCAATGAGTTCTGCTCTACTTACATTTTATGTACAAGAGTTTAATTTACAGGTGAAAAACTCTCAACGTTGATATTAATGGAATTTAGTAATGAAGATGACTCATAAGTTGCTTGATTACTGTGAGCAGCCCATACCAGGGAACAACTTGTTCCTTTGATTCGACATGAATATCATACTTCCCAAGCAACTGAACATGTACAATGCATGACTGAATGTGTGCTGACAGTAATATTGTTACTGATTTTTGCCTAACTTTCCAGGCAAAATCCCTTGGTGTCTGGAAGGTTTTCCTTAGTTGAAAAAATGTTTTCATACTTAGACTTTTTTGTGAACAACCTTGTTGTTTCTCATCTAGTCCCAATCAAGTCTAAAGGGACGCTTCACCTTCTTGGACATTGCTTAGTGTTGCAGATATCTCTATAAGAGATACATAGAGTAAGTAGTATTTTAAGTCATACCAAGCCAATTCCAAGCCATGAAAATCTTCAGCATCATGTTTTGAGGTGCAGTGAAGTCTCTTCAGCAACCTATGTCACCAAAGTCAGCATATCACTGACATGCTTATTTGGTTCCTTCTGTCCAAAGGAAAATCATTTTCATAGCATCAGCAGAGTAGCAGAAACTATGGTTCTTAGTAAATCTTGAACAGTGTCATAAACTTTGGGCCAGAAAATGGCTGGCAGTTTTCTTTCATGATATCACAAGAACAGGACATCATAATTTAAACATATAAACCTCACTCCTATCTGCTTGCTGATCCCATTGTTGCAGGGAAACCTTTCCACTGCATTGTATTTACCATACTTCTATAAGAAGCTTTATTTCCTAGTTTCTTTAAGGAGGGCTGATGCCAAGATCTGTTTGAAACTTTGCTTTAAGCTAAAAAGGAAAAAAAAATGGAAGTGATTGTCTGAGAAATAAACTAATTGCAATCTTACTCTGTGACATTATCAACCTAAATAAGCTGACCACTTGTGTCCTTGCCAGAGAACTGTGTTTTTGATCTCTGGAAAAATAATTATTGTTAGACGGAGAATGAGAGGAATTTTTTTTCAGCATGTTCTTCCAATAAACTTTTTTAAGCCATGTCCAATGCTATTGTTTCATATGACAAATGGCAGGAGATCACCAATATAATAAACAAAAATCACACCTTCAACTGTTACGCTGTTTGTCTCAGAAAAAAGGTTTGGCTTTGTAATAATCAGCAGTAAATACCACAATCAAAAATTGTCACTTGGAGAAGTATTTTAGAATCCTTAAGATTTAACATCCAAGTAGTGATTAAGCATGAAACAACAAAAGGCACAGCTGTAGTAATCATAAACCATAAGGGCTGTATAAATGAAGCTGACACTAATGTGAAAAGCTTACAGAGAGTTCCAAGAGAGATCATCACTTCACTTCCTTTGGAGACTCAAGAAAAGTATTCAGCCTTCATCTCCTACCCTTTGTATTTTTTACTGGCTCCCTCAGATCCACAAACAAGGGAACTCAGCAGACTAACTTTATCCACTACTACTCTATCCTTGAAACCCTCACTAAAACTTCAGACCCCTTGTTAACACAAACAAGTTTTCCACAGAAAAAAGGGGACTTTCTCCACAGATTCCATAACAGAAACCACCTCTGGACCAGCAGCCTCATAGCCTTCTGCAGTACCTCTATTCTGTATGCCACCTTATGGTGGTGCCCCCTTGAAACTTCACAAGAAAATGACCAAAATTTGAAAAACTGACATAAACGTCTTTATTCCCTCATGACAAACTTTCACTAATCCCACTTGTACTGGACTGGATAAAGTCCAACGAACATGAAAATAACCCTGCAGTTAGACAATGGCTTCACAGACTGCCTTGAAAATAATTATACTATTAATGGCATGGTATATATAATATACACAGATGAAAAGTTTGTTATCTGGACTTGAAACTTCTCGACTCCTATATTGGTTTCCACCACAAATTCAATAAGTATCAACTTTCTGCCAAGATGTCTCTAGAACATTCCTGCCACATTACTTTCCTAGATACTATCTTCACCATCAAAACTGTAATGTAAAAATTCCAGAATATAGAAGAATGGAGTCCACCCATTCCCATAAAATAGAAATCTATACCAAAGATATTAAAAGATGTAAAATGCAATTAGCAAATGTTTATTTAAGCAGAATAACTGAGAAGAGCACTTGCTATGCTCATCTCAGTCATCTAAAGAGGACTTTTAATCAACAAAAGCAGTCATTTGAAAAAAAAATCTGAAAACAATGTCAGGAATTATTCACTTGAAAGAAAATTCCATTACTGATCCCAAATCCTTGTTTGTCCTGTAACATCTATCCATGGATCTTATAGAACATCATTGCACAGTTACAGCCTGTAACAGAAAAAGATCCTACTCTGAAAAAAGTCTTCCTAGAAAAATCTCAGAATGACCCATCCTGGTGTTCAAACAGCCCTCTAGCTTTTGCTGAGTTTATCGTTGGAAGCAAACACTGTGCAATACAAAATACACTCAATGGATCTGGAGTGTGCCTCAGCATGAAGTGGAAACTGCCAACATCTCTGAAGTAAACAATCCCTAAAACAGACCTATTTAACATATCTTTGGATTCTATATCAGCACTTCTAGTTTCGTAATGCATTTCAAATACTGGCATGGTAACTTTGCAAGTGAAACTCAGCCACAAGCATGCCCCAGATCGAATGGTACAGAAAGTCTGTCAAGGACAAAAATTATCCACGTGCCCTAAAGTAAGTATTTCTAACAAAACAATCTCTCTTATAATCTCTCAGGGAATCCTTAAGGGAAACTTACAAAAATATCTTCAGAAGATGAGAGCAAGAACTAGAATTTGTAATTCCAGTATATTTTTTTACAGTGTAATTCTGCTAAAAACATGCAGTGATCTTATTGTACACTGTAATATTCCTTAAACTGTATATACTGTAGAAGCTATAACCTACTTGCCCATCTCTATCCTAAGTAGTATCTTTTCTTCCTCCCCATTTGCTTCCTTTTCTAACATCTCGTATTCTCCATAGTTTCCATTTTTCTTGTAAAATAGCACAATTGATACATGTGTAGTTCTTCTCACCTTGTACTTAGCTTCAAAAGCTATTGTATTTGTTTCAGTCCAATCACCCAAATTATTTCCTAAGAGTAAGCCTATTATTCATAGGTTTTGCTGCTTTTTCATGTTCTGCTTCAGTATATTTTAAGAGAGGGATCCTATAATCCAGGTTCAGACATCTTTTGCAGAATGATGTTTTCACTATTTATTTGGGTCCAGTATTCACTATAGGCAAATTTATTTGGGTCCACTGCATTATTTTGCTATTTTGGCACCTCAGATCTTTCCATCCCCCATTCCACTTTGTTTTCATTTGTGAATTGGATGCATAAGAGCCTGAGGGTTGAGCTCAGTAACAGAAACATTGTCTCTTTCTCTAGAGGTTGTTATGTGATTATTGTGACAGGTTTGAAGTGCTCATGTTCTTTCTCTTTGAATTTTCACTAGGTTAACTGTTTATGAGCCATACCATGCCCCAGATAATTCAGCCCTAGACATTCTCTACAATATCCAGAAATATCTTCTTTTTTAGTGTAGTTAGTATTTCTCCTGACTTTAGGTTTGCCCAATTACCACTTGTGAGGATACCTCGTGTTACCGTGTACCGATTGGGACACTCACATGGACCAAACCTCCTTCCCTCTTAGCTTGTTTCCTACAGGTATGGGAAAGTATCCCAAAAGTACCAGATGTTACAAGACATCAAGTTAGTAATTTCTCCACCTTTACTTCTCTGCAGAAGTATTCTACTGTGACATCAACACCTCTTCATAAAGACAGCTGTATTTTTTCCATAGTACTGAAAGTCAGTTCATGCTGAACCGATTATGATAAATTAGTGCCCTCCATATCATTGTACTCTGAAATAGTATTGAAGCTCAAAAAATTGTGTGAAACATTTCTATTTTTTTTCTGATCAGCTTTTGATGTTCCAGATCTGGCATCTATTTTAAGTGTGAAACCTGTTTGCTTTCAGCTGTTTTTTACTGCTGATACTATAGTCAGTTGATTTGGAGAATTCAATCTGAAGCACTGTGCTCCTGCTCAGACTTTTTCCTCTTTGAACTCCTTCAATGCAAGTATGGGATCTGTCACCCTCAGGCAGTGCCTGCAAAGATAGTGGTCATCTTTAGAGCTAGTGTGATTTGCATCCAAGGCTCTTGGTAAGATCTTCAGCCTTTTAAGGAGATAGCTTATTAGTTTTCACACTCTTTCTTTTTGTATTTGAAGGACCACAAATCATTTTTATTATTCAATTTCTTTTGATTAAGCTTTCTTTTACTTCTCTAAAAAACTGAAAAAAAATTGTTCTTTCAAGACAGCATTATTGTCTGCTCTCTATTGCCAGGGAGGCACAGAATTCCTTTCAACTATAGGGATTTGAACACATTTTATCCCTCAGTTCAACTGTACTGTTTCTCACCACAAAATAAATAAATAAATAAATAGATAGATAAATAAATAAATCCACCACCAGGATTTGATTTGATATGTTTGCACCAGAGAGCGATTTTTGACATCTCTTTTTTTTTTTTCTTGTCTTCTGTTGAACCTCCAAATTATAGTTGTATTTATATCCTGAGTTTGTGCTGACTTCTACTGATTATGGCATGTTAATATATGAAAAATTATCTTACAGGTGTCATTTTTACATGCATTGTTTCCTGAACCACTTCTCTCTTTCAGTGAGCGCACTGCAAGAGGCTTTTGTAACTTGAGGGAGGGGTCAAAAATAATAGTTTTGGCTCCAAAGTTCTGGTAAAGTTCATGTTGTAATTAGATATCTTTTCAGGGAAAATTACAATTCACTTTCACTAGGTAAGATTATTTTTCTCCCAGTTATTATTTTTGAAATATTTTGTGGTCCTTAGAGGTTAAATGTACTGTGTAAGTATAAGATGTTTTGTTAGCATTAGGAAGAAAATTTATTTTACTTTCTAATTATTTTTTTATATTTATTTTGCTGCAATGCTTAGCACTTGCATAAGGGGATTTTTTTATTTTTTATTTTTTACTGGTATAATACATTTATTTTCTTTCTTTTTCTTTGCCTTTTAGTCCCTCATTTTAGTGATTTGAGAGAGAGAGAGAGTTGTTTTGTAAGAAGCAAGCTTGCTTCCTTAAAGTCACAAGTTGTCTACTATAACACATCTGTTACATTGGAATGTACTTCGATTTTCTAGGAATTTGAAATGAATTGAGTTGGTAGGAAACAGAAAAGAGTGTATATATATAGATCGTATATATGAGTAGATAATGAAAATAGTTCCAGTTTAGATACACATCTTGATTGTGAAATATTGCAGTATGTATCTATGTATCTACAAAAGAAAATAATGATCTTGAAAGAAATGCTTACAATTTTTTATGTTTTAAAAGTTCTGATAGATTACAGATGCAAGAAAGGAAGAGAAGTATTACAGGAAAATACAGAGGAATTAAACTATCCTTTAAACAATGCTTTAAACATGTGTCCTGAAGCTTGTTAGCAATTCATCTGCTATTTATGAAATATTGCAATATAGAGTAATGTGATTTTGGTTTGTTGTTTTTTGTTTTGTTTTGTTTTAATGCTTCTTTCATAATGCACTCCATCATTTTTGGTTTTTTGTTATCAAGACTCGATAAAGGATAAGATAAACATTGACATATCTATAGAGACATCAATTTTTAAGATAGAATTTTAATGCTAATTATGTTTCGGCTTAGTGTTCCACATATTGCTTCATGGATCCATCCATTAAACGTTACTCCATCAAAAAATCACCAGAGCTACTAATAATGTTACATGCCAACAATGTTGTTTTGGACACAGTTGTTGGTAGTGCTAAATACTTGGAGTAAATCATACTTACATTGTAGTCAGTGGGATTTTTCTCTTACATTTAGTGGTTTTAGAAGCTGAATAAAGTATAAGGGGAAAGAAGAGGAAAAAAAAAAAGGAAAAGAGCAAATAATATTAAGAAAAAAAGAGCAAATAAAATTAAGAGGGAGAAGATTGCAAAGGAACAAATAAATGTTTCAGTAAAATACATAACAAAGTAGATATTCAAAGTTGAAAGCTTTGGGTTGAAAAGGGAGTGTTGGCAAAGGTTGGTTAAGAAGAGGTTTGCTATAACATTGTAAGAAAAGGTGAAAAATAAGAGAGAAACTAAAGTGAGTCAGACAGGTAGCAGGCAAAGTGGAGAAAAATGAAGAGAGAGAGAAGGAAATTCATCCTGCTGGAGATAGCTTCTGCTGTCACTCACAAATAAGTATTGCCTCTAGAAAGGTCAGTTCAGGCATTGCCAAATGACAGAAGTGATAGAGGAGAACCACATCATCTGATATAAGGTGAGTAAAATAGGGCTCAAGATGTAATTTTAATCATTGATAGGACATTGTTTACTTTGACTAATCTATGAATTCTCCCTTGAAATGTGTGGAGAGTTCTGGTGAATATGACCATCTATTTTTTCTGTATTTTAATGTCTCACAAATTTCTCACACCTAAGTGCATGGTATAGCATATTCTCATGTGGCCTGAACTTTGAAGCGTTAGAAGGAAATAGGTATTGGAAGGAGTACTGAATGCCCAAATGGTACTACAGGAAATAGGTAATTTAGTTCAAAAATGGTTTGTGAAGTCTTTATTTACTTGCAAAGTATTTCTTATAAAACAGATTGCATCTTCTATAACAAAAACTCAGTATTGTCTTCTTTCAGTGAAGATGTTGCTCATGTACTGCACCTGCAATAGAACATATTTCAGATTTTTCTTTCTATATTTATGCTTCCTTTCATCCTGTAATTGTTAGGAATTCAGGTCTGTGGCTTTCTATAGAAATTAGCGCATGGTAGTGCTGACAGTAACAATAGGAAAAACAATATTGCCAAGTTACATATGAAGCTCCACATCTCATTTTTGTGGAGTTTAAGGTTGCCATATACATTTGATCCAGTAGATTAGGTTAATAATTATCTTGTGTTGTGGTACTTTCCTTGTCTAATTGACAGAATAGGTAGTGAATCCTTCAGAGCAGTTTGCTTTGCTCTTTTTGCAATTGTTATCAGTCACATGAGGTAATGTTGAATTTATAGTTAATTTCCTTTTACTTGAGCAAAATTGTTTTACGGGATAATTTCGTGTTATATTAACAAGGAGAAAGGGCATCACAAAAAGAAAAGAAAGCAGCATGATAAACATTGTGACCTTCTAGTGAGGAACTGTATAGCATGCATAAAGGAGTGCTGCATTAAATGGAGGAGGGGGGAGAAGGAAGTGGGTAATTATTTGTAGCAGTGCTTTTACTGTTGTTGGAATGAGACAGACTAACAGTGGCAGCAGTCATTTTGCTGAATCAAAGTCCATGTTAGTCGCATTATACACTGCCACAAAAGGTTGTTAAGGCTGGTATTAGCATGTACCACTGAGGACATTGGAAGGACTCGATCTGTCACACTAAATCGCCTTCTTGCCCTCAACCATTGAAGTCTCCGGCTCCTCTGACATGTTCTTTCATTAATGGCCTGGCCTTGACAACTGATCCTAATTGCCTCTGAACCGCACTTCATGTATTATTGGTGTCTGCCTGCCCTGGTTCATGTCAACAAGCCGCAGCATGCACAGGGTGTGCCCGGTGCCTTTTACTGAAATGATGCTCACATAGTCATTTACCTCTGAGGGTTTGGGTCTCACTGGGAATGAAGTATAAAGCTAAAGATCTTCCTGTCTCTTCCTAGTAATACTTTAATGTGGATCTGTGCTATGTACTTATTAGGCATGTATGAAGACTCAGAAAAGCATCAAGCCAATTATGCAAGATTCCACTAAGGCATAGACCGTAAATGCAAAATAAAACTTGTCTGTATTTTAGTCACTGTGTAAGTGTTTGTTTATTCATTCTGAAAAGCTTATTCAACTAGAAAGTATGGCTTACACTCCATTTTTCATAAATAACAATGCTTTTCTAATTTAAAGTAATAGTATAAAGGAAATGTTATCTGCAATATGGATAGGGTTCCTGTAGATTGAAATGATCTAACTATATAAATAGGTAGGAAAAGATTCCCATTAGTCAAGACGCAAATTAAAATAAAATCTATTTAATGTATCTTAATGGTCTCTCCTTTTGAATAAAACAGCTTCATAAATATATTTATTAATATTTCTGAGAACTTTTTTAAAGTGTACAATTCATTTTATAAAGCGATACATTTTTTCTTGATTCTAAAACCTTTTAATTTTCAGTCTTGCAGATTGCAGAAACTGTGATGCATTTTAATTCTCCTTCTGCAGTACACATTGTATTTTTACTGTGAAGTTTTATTTTTAAGTCACTAACAATGTATCTGCCTGTCCAAAATGTTTGTATGTTTTAAGCATTGCTATGATCTAAAACTTGTATCATTTCTAGTAAGATTTTCTATGATTACCTCAGTCATCGAGAAGACTGAATAATTTGAATGGGAAGCCTTTTAAGCATGCAAGTTCCACCAGTGATAATAAAAAATAAATCACAGAAGTGCTAGGTATCATTTAGCCTAATCTAGACAGTGACATTTGGGCCACTAACAGCATAATCATAGTTATTGCTACAAATTGCTCCATGTTTGAGTTTTAATCTTATAAGTAAATTATGCCACAGGATAAAATATATGCTTCTTTGGGAATTAAACATGTTTATTTCAGCAATGTGGATATGGAATACTAGGTAGATGGCAAGTTTCTTTCATGTAGTAATACTGCCACCTTCTGAGCTAGTGAAGAATGACTCAGGGATGTACTTTTCTAGGGACTTTCTGAAGAATGTGTTGTAGGTTGGTTGTTTGCTTTGAGTCAGCAGCATAACCACCCAAAGTCGAAACTGCTCGAGACCAGAAATTGCCTGAAAACTATTGTTGAAATTGTCGTCTCAAAATCCACTATGGGAGGTAATTTAATTTTTCATAGATATTGTACTCCTAATGTGAAAGTCTGTCAGGCTAGAAGAAATAGGCAGAAAAAGTCTTTGGGTAAAATTTTATTAAAAATGCTTTTCTAAACTTTTTTGGTAGTGTATTCATTTAAGTCCAGAACCAACAAATCATTCTTGTTCTCTACACTTTGTCAAAAGACTGATCCTGAGTTAATTCTGATGTAAGAATTTCATAGGAGGAAAGGTTGCTCAGTGGTTTTAGGGCAGAGGTGGCCACAGCTGGGATTAGAAGATGGAGTGGATTGCAAACGTTTCTTCACCATCATTCATTCAGACAACGTGCCCTTCAGCAGAACAGCAAGCCCTTCTGATTTTCTCGAATTAGGAAGATTAGCATGAAGCGCATAATGCGGGATGATGGAATTTGTCATAATTTGCATTGTCCTGGAAAGATTCAGTTTGATAGAGCGATGCATCTCAGAGCATGTCATGTCCCACGGGCAGGTCATGGAGGAAGCTTGGCAGAAATAATTTTGCGATATGTGCATCAGTTGTAAATGTCTCATAACCAATTTGTCAAAAAAAAAAAAAAAAGTGGAGGTCAGGAGAGTTGAAGGAGGTGGGCATTTGCCCAAACACATGTGAAAGTTAGATGTGATAATGGTAAATTAGACTTACATCATTTTGGAATAAGACGTGGTTATGTGCAATAAATGAACACATTGACTAGACACTTGACAGGTTACTGGTACAATTTTTGCTTCTACAGTATGTAAGAAAGGCAAATCTTTCATGTAATTGCATTATGAAGTTTATTTATGAAAATTCCTTACAGAAATTATCAGGTACAAGAGCTTCAGAATCTGTTTTCTGTGCGATTGCTTCTGACCTTGATAATGTTCCCAAACTGCAGATAGAAAAGGATAATCAGCATGTAGTTGACAAAACGGACATGACAGTGTTACTTATATGCTGCGGCATTTCTAGAAATAGGCATGTAGAATTCAGACAGGCAAGGGGAACACACTTATTTACAGTAGCATAGCAAGAAGAAAAGGTCCAATGTCATGAAATGACCATGGTTTATTTATGGGCCATCTGACAACGAAGCAACAGTCTTTGATATTTAGAAATCTCATCTGCCCAAGAACATTATAACTAATGCTCATAGGTTATGTTATTTATCATTCCAATATCTGGTTCTACTTGAGGAAGACATTTTGCAATGTCTCCTTTATTTGTCTTTCTTCATACATTTCAAACAACAAATTAATGCCGGTGGTGCAGTAACACTGATCTTTTGTGACAGTTGAGCTTTTGTGAGTTGAGGGTCTGATAACAAAATCAAAATAAAAAAGGGGAAACCGAAAAGAAAATTGTCACTTCTAAGGACCTGCTTTACTGTCCGTGAGATTCAAATAATTCTTCCTACCTGAGGCTGATAGTCAGGCTGCTGTCTTTCAGATGGTTATTATTATAGAATTCAGACTTTTGAAAACAAAATTACCTTAGGGTACAACACAACATAAATAAGTATTTCAACACTGGATAGCTGGAATCAAGATACATGTGACACTAATAATACTGCATAATTATAATTTGATCAAGTTTTGTTGGTGTGAGGTTTTTTTTTTTGAAATAAGTGTTTATAGAGTTCTGCATAAAAACTGCAAGTTAATAATGTCAGCCCAAACCGTCCAAAAACATTTTTTTTTTCCTGCAAAATAGTAGCACTCTGTCTAGGTTCTGTGACTTCTGTCTTCTTTTGCGTATTTTACAGGTTTGTTTAAATTTTCAAACAAATTGTTATGATAGTCAGAGATCATAACTGACTTGTGGTATCAATGAACAAAAATATTATTTCTGTAACAAGAGAAGGTTCCTACATCTTGACTATATATTACAAAAAATGAACTATTATCTTTTATTGAATTGGAATCCTAGACACTGTATTATTTAGTACTGAGTACAGTACAAGGTGAAGGAAAGCAATCTTTAGGAACCAGAGTGTGTTTTTATTACTTTGCTGGACTATATATTTTTAAATGACAGAATAAATAATATTTGAATCAGGTTGGTTAATATTTTATTCTTAAGATATACTTTGGTTACTTCTGACTGAAAAGCAACAAGTGTTCAGATTTTCTATAATTCCTTTCCTGCCATCTCTCAGAAAGTTTTGCACTGTCTACTAGTCTACTTCACTTTGGTCATCTAGCTTGAATTGAGTTTTGAGGGCCAGTGCTTATGAGTGAACAACTTTGAATTATTAAATACTCATTAAAAACTCAAAGCAAAGAATCACGATTGATAGTCTTTTCCTGTGTAACTTATAGAATGTAGAAATACTACATTTGGAACTATAAGAGCAGAGCTCAAAAACAAAACAGAAGTGACTGAAAAACATAAAAGTTTTGAAACTTTCCAATTCCCATTACTATTTAATGATTTGTGTTAGAATATTGATAAAGATTATTCAAACAATATTTGTACATTAGGCCTCTGTGTAAATTTTTCTTCCAGTGTTCAGTGATGGATTTAAAGCACATCCATTCTGAAAACAGAAACTATGTAAAGTACTTAAATTATTATATGCTCTCTATATATGTTTTGTTAAGAATGCATCCAGTAAATGATGAAGCTGTGTGAATATACAAGAGTTGATGCAACTTCTTACGTAATGTCTTCTCAATATTTACCATTTCTGATCATGACTGTTCACTTACCACTTTTTCTGGGATCCATGCCTTATCAGTATGGAATTTAACAGCTTACTATGTCGTGTAGAATTCACACGTTTCTTTTTTCTATTACCTTTGGGAAAGGCAATAAGTGATAAGAAATGTTCGGTATCACTGTCATTTATATGGGGGACATTCTGAAATGAATAAAAATGACCTGTGCCAGGTCTCTCTCATGGCAGAAGAGTGTTTCCTGATGTGCAGACCATCAGATGTTTCAGTTTGTGCCTATTGCCTCTTGTCCTGTCATCAGACACCACCGAGAAGAGCTTGGCTCTACCGTCTTTGCACCCTTCCTTCATGTATTTACACAGAGTGATGAGATTCCCCCCAAGCCATCTCTTCTCTAGGATAACCAGTTTCAGACTTTGGAGAAAAGCAGCAAGTATTGCCCAGGTTTAATTTGACACCATATTTTATAAAGCTGCTACATTTCGTTTTTTTTCAGGATTGGAATTGTTCTTAAATTTGAAAAAAAATATATTTTTTTATAAACTAATAAGCCATCAAATAGTTATTAAGTGATTGTTTTCTTGAGAAAAATGAAGGGTATTAAGATGTCAAGCATACTTGAACTCATCTCCTTTATTAAGTCAGAAGTATTATTCTGAACAGTACTTGATATAGGGCATGAAAGACAGTAAATTGAAAAAAAAAAAAACATAAGACAAGGAAGCAAGAGAGAGGCTGTGGATGAGCAAGACCTCATCCACAGCGTAGTGGCTAGTGATGGTTTTCCCCAGAGGGAAGACCAAAGCAGATTAAACATGAGCAAGTTGAAAGTGATAAGTTCAGTTTATTACATTCTCAGCTGAATCCCTCTGTGCCTGTGTACTTCCCAAGCCTTCCCTCCTGTTCAGAGTACAAAAAAGTTAATTACTGTAATTTACAAAAAGTATAACTGGTGCTTCAGTCCACATGAATCATGGAGGTAAGTCTGAACCACTAGTAGTCTGCCTTGGCAACTCACTGCTTTTTTATTTTGTCATTCTTCTTTATTTTAGCTTTATACTATAAGAATGCTCACAGTTCAGTTGTTTTCTATGTTAAGCTAAAAAAATGTGGCTGCTTAGAATTTTTTTCTCCTAGCCTTACAATTTTTATTACTGTGTTTATTATTTTTTCCCTTCTGATTATAGAAAATTATTCTCTTTGCCAAAAAAACTAATTACCTTCATTATTTAACTAGCATTCAAGAGGTTTCAGCATGACACTTATTTAAAATAGAAATCCTTTGTTTTCAGTACACTGGTAGTTAACCAACTGTATTTTCATATTAAGGATATTGTTCAACACATAACATTTTCCATTTTTCTGAGTTCTGCATTTCTCCATGGGAGCTGCTAGCTGCTGAGCAATTTGAAAATATGGTCATCTGTAAGGGAGAGTGAAAACTTTAGAAGCATGCATATAAAATGAGGCTTTTGAGCTTCTCTGAAAAAGTGACTTTATATAAAATTTGAATAACCATAACAGTGGTTATTTTTGTCATATGTTTTCCATTTTATTTAGCAACTGTACATTTATACTTCTGCTTATGCAATGTTATTTGATAATAAAATTCTGCTCTAAGTTACGCTTATCTAGAAAACTTCATATGAGTTACTAATGTGTCATCCTAAAATCCGGAACCTTTGTTGCATATGTAAAAACAGATTCTAGAGAATGCTAGCATACAAAAATGTAATGTTGCCATTAAAAGATCCAGAGAGGTGGAGGAATAAAGAACCAGTGCAGTGCTGGTTTATTTGCCTCATACTCCACTATGATGCAGACAAGTATCTTTTACCTTTACCAACGCATTTTCTCATGTGATGTGCTAATTCCATTTAAACTCAAAGGTTATAGTAATAATTATGAAAATAGCTGCTTAATAGAGATTTGTTTCAAGATCTTCATTTATTTACTTGTGGATTTTATTTATTTATTTTCTAAATAGATTTTTAAATTAAATGCAGTCTGTTAAACATTTAAATACTCTTGAAGGTCAAGTTGAAGGCAACCCTGCAAAAAGATTTAACGTTAAATAAACCTGAATGACTACTATTATGTGTAGGATTGTCATGTAATAGGAAAGTCCTATAGTAGAAGTGTCAGTTTGCTGTGTGTGTTACATGGACTTGATATATACTTGTATAGTGAACACCTTGGATATGTGATTATTCACAAGTGCATTTGAAGTTTCTACTCCGCCTAAGCTGCCAGCTGTCTGGAGGTGTATAAATACAGAATAAAATTTATGGACAAAATAAAGTGAAACAAAACAAGTTTAAAATGATAACCTGTTTATGCAACTTGCTTTATCTCTCTGCCCCTTCATGTTCAACCATATAATTTTCTATCTCAAATGATATTTTTTATTTGCTTGCTTATTTTTGATTTTTCAATTATTATTTATTTGGCATTGAAGACTATTGAGTGGCTAGTTACAAAAAGTAGCCTGGTGGTTACTTATGTTGTTGTTTAGTAGTATTAGTCCTTTACTTTGTTTAGGTGCATCTTCCAGCAAAAGCTCCAGATCCTGTGCTTATTTTAAGCATATAAAACAGAATTGAAAAAGAGGAAGTAATTTGTCTTGTCTCTTCACTGTGCTTTAAAACAACATGCATATAAATAAAAGCTGCAAATCGCAGTCTCTTCTTCCAACTCCCTGTAGTTTATAGTGACTTGCGTAGACTTCTAAAATTTATACCAGCTTGTGAATCACTGTAAGGTTCTGTCCAGAGCATTTTGAAGAATCGGAGGAATTTCAAATAGGAAACCATCTCTCCTTTCCTCAATAGTTTATGGTCTGGGATTATTCTAAATGGTTTTCAAAAAAAAAAAGAGACTGTTTTCTGAGCAAAAAATGCAGTTGGCTTTTAGGAGTTTAATAGCTCCAAAATGAGAACTCTCAGTTACAGTTTTCTTTCAGATTTATCTTTTCATGTTTGGTCCAATTTCTTTCACAGGAAGACTTAAAATATTCTCTATTAAGGTTGTAAATCTCCTGATAGCTACACATATGCTGTCTAGTTTAAGATTTTGGTTATGTTGACCAACTGTGGCCCTCAGAAGTGTAGTAAAAACAATAGTAATTTAAGTGCTAAATATAAACCAAAAAAGGAAAAAAAAACAACAAAAAAACACAACTTCCCTTTTGTTTGTACAACAATTCATTCAGAAATCTTAAAACTCTCTTTGTTTTATATTCAGTTTTCATGAACAGCCATATCTGAACAGGGCATTAAATTATGTCATTATATATTTTACTCCACGTTCTTCTCTTACTAATTTTATCACGAATGCTATTTTATGTCAATCAGGAAGTGCAGACATGAGGATGAATCCAACATTAATCTCAAAGCTGTTTTGTCAGTGATCCAGCAGGTCGCATGTAGATGATCAATGGTGGTGGTTTTTTTTCAAAACATTGCACTATAGCAAGACTGTACCATAGGGCATCTCCAAGACATTATTTCCCAAAGATACTGATTCTGATCTTGGTCAGCTTGGCAGTTGGTAGCAACTTGCTCCCTATCCTTTTTAGTTTTATTTCTTGACCAGCTAGTTCATAGCCTATTTCATAGAATCATTCAGTTTGGAAAAGACTTCTAAGATCATCTAGTCCAACTGTTTAACCTAGCACTGCCAAGTCCACCATTCGACCATGTCACTAAGCTCTACATCTACACATTTTTTGAAGACCTCCAGGGATGGTGACTCAACTACTTCCCTAAGCAGTCTTTTCCAATACTTCACAACCCTTTCAGTGAAGAAATTTTTCCTATTTTTCAGCCTAAACCTCCCATGGTGCAACTCAAGGCCATTTCCTCTTGTCTTGTCTCTTGGTTCTTGGTAGAAGAGACCAATCCCTGCCTTGCTATAGCCTCCTTTCATGTAATTATAGAGCGTGATAAGGTGTCCCCTGAGCCTGCCTTTTTCCAGACTGAACAACCACAGCTCCCTCAGCCACTCCTCATAAGACTTGTTCTCCAGACCCTTCACCAGCTTCTCAGCCCTTCTTTGGACATGCTCCAGCACTTCGATGCCATTTTTGTGGTGAGGGACACTAAACTGAACACAGTATTCAAGGTGTGGCCTCACCAGAGCCGAATACAAAGGGCAATCACAATCAGTTATTTACTATCTCCATGGTACAGTACATAATGTAACACTAGCACGTAAGAAAAGTATGTCTAATGCAAGGAAATAGTAAAAGGTACTCTGCTATCCCCAAAGGCAAAACAAGATGTAAATCAAGTGTTACATCAAAAGTTTTGTTATTAGAAAAACATGATAAATACAAAATTCTAGTAAGTTCTGCTCTTGTGTGAACTGAGAAACTAAGATTGATGTTTCAGATCAACTGAAAAGAGACTTGTTTATCAGCATCTTTGTCTTGCTATTAGCATTTTAATAGCATATTAGCATCTTAGCATCTTGTCTTTGTCTATTTCAAAAAAGAAAAAAAGACAAATTGATATAGATTAGTTTCAGTAGTATTGCCTTTAGAAGGTATTAATAAAATATACACTAGATGGAAGGTCCATAAAGGTACTATTTTTAAACTACACTTTGAAAAGCTACTTATGGGTAGGGAAAAACAGAAATTTCTATTCCATTTGTAGCCTTTACTCTGGATTCCAGATCAAGTGCTTATATAAATATAAGTAGTATTAATAATTTAGCTTTGTACTATGTTTTTCAACAGTAGTATTCTGAACACTTTTGGATGTTTTCGAACTATTGGAAATAATTTAATGGTACCTGGTCTTTTATTTTAAGAGATGAGGCATACAGATGTGTAAGTAAGGTTCATGTCTTGGATTCAAATTGTAATTTTAACTCATGTAATAGTTAACCATAAATATGTACAGTCTCAAGAACTGTGTTTGCAAATAAAAATGGTTTATTAGTTTGAAAGAGAATCCTCTTGGCAGTCATTTAGAATCATAGAATTATTTAGGTAGGAAAAGACCTTCAAGATCATCAAGTCCAACCATCAAAGAAGAGATTACAATTTTTAAACTTTAGTTATATTATAAGCTTTAGTTATAGCTGCAGGTGAAACCTCTCTGTAGCATTTTACTAGGTGATTCTAAATTTGTAATTTTTGTTCTGTTGTCCATAACTATTTCAATTTTTTGTCCCAGTTGAAAAAAACAGCAATGCCAAATGCAGCATTGTTTTGTGGAGTTGAATCATATGACAGAGAGTTGAGAATCTATACAATTTAAATTTAGTTCTTTTTCCAGTTGGCTGTCTCATAGTCAGTAAGTATTTTTAATGTCAGCCAAACCAATACACTTATGTATTGTGACATTATTGTCACAATTGTGACAGAAGACTCGGAGTTAGAGAACTTCAGTTTGTAGGTCCTGTTACCACTGCCCTGCTGCCACTTAGATGTGGGAAATTCACAGAGATATTTAGCAAGGGCATGTGTCTGATGCATATGCATAAGCAGAACTTTTAAGTATTGAGTAAAATTTACTACAAAATCTTACACTCTTAGGACTTTGGGCAGAAATTTCGGGTGTAATAGTCTTGCAGTTAGAGATCTAATTTATGCTAATGGCATACCTGGATAAATTACAATTAATATATATATGTGTGTATATATATAAGAGACTAAATGCCATATGGATGAAACCAGTAATCTGTTTTGGAACTGCAGAAAAAAGGAGGTTCCTTTTTAGAATGAGATGTAGTGACTTCAAAACATCTTGCAGGATTATCAGATTTCATTTAATGCATTTTGTCAAAGTATTGTCTGCTGCTTGTTTCCTCCTTATGCTTCACAAAAAGAGAGATACATTAAATATAATTTTGTTTATTTAAAAGAAAAAAGATGACTTGCCTTGAAGTGTTTTGTGTTGTCTCAGAAACATTATTAACTTTTAACCAAAGAAAAAATATTGTCTGTGAACATGTAATAAATTCTTATTCTGAGAGAAAATTTCATTCCAACTGAAGTTGAACTACAGTATCATTTGTGGAACAAGGGAGAACTTTCAAAAAGCTTGTGGCTGTAAATTTCAATTAGCGACTGAAAAACGTACCAGAAAGAAGTTGGTCAAATATAAATCAGATAGGTAGTGGGACCATCAGATTAACCTCTCAGAAAAAAATAAATCTGTGCTTTGGCAGATGAAAATGTGTCCCAAACATAATGGACTGGGTATGTAAGTGTTCCAGTTCCTTGATAGTCCTTTTGGAATTGGCATGTCTGTAATGAAGGCTTCTGAAAGAACTTAAAAACCATGAGGTCAGGGCAGAGAGATAAGCTTTACACATTTCAGCTGCAGAAACAGAATTAAAATGTGTTTATAGAGTTGTCATAAGATCTCATTATTGACTTTAATATTAACTTTAAAAACAAACAAACAAACCAAAAAACACGAAGAACACATTTTTGATCATCTTGTCAGTTCATGAGGAGCCACCACATAAACTTCCATGTTTTAAGCACATTGTGTTACTATTGCTGGACCAATGTTACACATCTATATGCATTGTTTTATTGATATTTCAGACAGACTGGACTGAAGGGTGTAAAGTGTAAGTGGTAGAGGTAGTACCTGAAAGGAAGAAAGATCTTGAGATGCTCACTGGAAAAGCTTCTGAATATCTGTTTCAAATACAACACTTCCTTTGTAAACCTGAGCAAATTGTTTAATTATGTTAGATCTCAGTTCTTCATCTGCAAATTAGTATTGTGTTGCTTGTATTGTTCATTTACCTTTCTGTGAAGTCTCAGAACTCTGGAAAGTGCCCATGTGAGTCTGTATGAAAAATGATTAATTCAGTAATTCAGTATCTTGTTACTTGTGTAACTTAAGTGCTAGAGAGAATGCTGTTCCTGTCACTTCTGAAGTACCGAATAGAGTTCCTGTCTGGGGAGAGAGCAGAGTCTTTTCTCCATGTCTTTTTCTTAGTGTCCAGGCATCTGCCAATTCCATATTCTTTCCACTTAGTGAACAATATATACTCCACTGGAAGGCCAGTGGAAGCCAGCAGTACTTGTTGGTTTGGAATATCAGATGAATGAAATGAGGAATGGTCCTTGCCTTCTCAGGAGAATGGTGATAAATGCTATGTGAATGAGTCAAGGATGTGGAACTACTAGAACATGAGAGATTCCTGTTTGGGAGACCATTCAAAGCTGGATGTTACATAGTGAATGAGAAAAGAAAACGTAGATTTGGCTGTGTAGCAGTTATGAAAAACAAACAAACCAACCTTTTGGTCTGTGAACGTCTGCTTGCTAAATGAAGCAGAGCTCCTGCATAAAATGTAGATGTAAGTATGTAAATAAACAACGAATTCTAATAATGGATATAGAAGAGATTACAATCAAGGTTGTGCAGTCTGACTTAGTTGTGGGAGCGGCTTACTATTGAGTTTGAAGTGACAAAGTCAGTATAGAATTCTAACTTACAAATACATAGTCTTATTCTTCTAAAGGTGTATTTCTGGATCTGAGCTTGGAGGGAACTTCCAAACTTCAGTTTTATGAAGTTGTTTTGCTGATGTGTATCGTGTCTCCAGACAAAAATCAGTAGCTATTTCTGCTGTATTTCATCATGAATGACTATTTCTACACTGCTCATAGAGGTACTCTTATGTTCTCGCTGCCAATGTCATTTGGCAGTTTTCAGGAAAATTGAATTTTTCAGGTAATTTCTAGATATTCGTATATTTCCTACTGTTTTACGTGATCTCTGTTACTTAATAATTATGATATCTTGATCTATCACACTTGATCACATTTATACTTCTATTCCATGCAGGTTGCTGAAGCCCTTCAATGTCTTCCCATTGTCTCTATACTCTTCATTTTTTGAATGGAAAGACTGACTACAATCTAAGCCAGAGTATATGTAGTATATAAACATAGCATTTATAGTATGCTTATGTTTACTTTCATTTCTTTATGTATTTTCTATATGTATCTATTTACTATATGTATTTATACATATATGCACAAAAACACAAACTGCAGAGGGACTTCTTAAATGTCTTAAGGTGGACTATGGATTGTTTGTCGGTTTCCAGAACCAAAATTCACTGTGGTCTTTGAGAGACTAAATGGAGGCATCTGCAAGACTTAAAGGATCTTCTGTTCAGTATATAATAATGAAGACTCAAGTATCCTAAAGCTAAAATTCTGGAACATTTAGAGCTGAATGAGTCACCTAGGAACCTTATTGGTGGAGTACTTTTGCTATATGGGAAATAGTATTTTTCACATTAGGGCCTACTACACTTGATGTGGTAAGGCAGGTTTTTGCATTTGAAAATACAGCATGAATATGTAAGACATTATAAAGAAACTAAGTGGTTCAACTCTAAAAATTGCTAAGCGCAGTGGAACATTTCTGGAAAGTAAATGATGACATGGCACATTCGTATGCTGTGTAAGCATCATGAGTTATGAGATATATGATACAAGTAGGAAATTGGATTGTTGCACCGTGTTTTTTGTCATATCCTTATCCCAGACTGAAATAGTAAGACAGTTGTTTTCTGCTATTTTTCAGTTCTGTTCTGTTGTTTTGTTGCCTTTGTGTCAGTGGTGTTCCTGATAGATCAAAAGTCTACCACATCGCTATATATTCAACCTTTTTAAAAATAATAATAATAAAAAAGTCTAAGTTATACTGTTATTTTGCTTTATAACTGCTAGATGTTGAGCTGGATCAATTAGCTACTGTAAATTGCATGTTATACTTGATTTTGTGGAAGAAAGCGGACTTTAAGCCTGTTGAGATGTAATTCTATGTCTTTAGAGGTCATTATCATCTTTAATATTAGTCCATGTTTTACCAGATAACACAAACAAACCAGATGTCTCTATGATAGGAAGAAACCCTCCTAGCTTGCAAGGGAACAAAGAAGCCCTCTTCACTTTCTTAGCAATCTAGAACTGTAACAGCTGAAGGGAACTGATGCAGGAGATCGATTGCACTTGGAAAGCTGTAGCATCCTAGGCTTCTACCACAGTCTAACTTCATGACAGTAAAAGTCATGAATATTTTGAATGAATAAATTATAATGTCAATCCAGCTTTGAAAAATTGGGCATTAGAAGCCTGAAAATGTTAATGAGATTTTTCTCTCATTAAGGAGCAACTGAGAACTGCCCCTATCAAGGTCAAATACCCAATAAACAAGATTGGCAAGGTTGAGACACCAGCTGAAGAAGCTTTTGTTTACTTTTTTGCATATGTGCCAGTTCAACCAACTCAAATTCCCTGCTGCTGTGGAAAGGGGGTAATTATAATAACAACAATTGAACAGGATAGAATTGCTGTGAAGGTTGGGATGATTGTAGTAAATAATATATTAGCACTAACTGCAACTGTATTACTGAAAAATGTTTGATTTACTTTTTGTCATATTGGGGTCATGCAACTAACGTGGCTTACAAATGTTGCAATTGTTCTGTGACAAACACTCAGATGAGACACACACGATTTTATTTCCTGATGCTTTAACTTTGTTATAATTGTCTTGGTAGATAAGTGAATTTCAGTCATGGTAAATTGGACTTTGACATATGTTGTCAAATGTGTATGTTTTCCGGAGTTATTACATTGATCTAGGCCCTTGGACAAAGAGCACATAAAGGTAAAAAGAGATTTATAATATGATATGTTTATGTGGGGCTTAGTCTTTTGGAAACAGTAACAGCAGTCTTCTCCTAGTGGGATGGAAATGCTTTGGATATTTCTTAGATAGACAGATTACTAAACATTCACTTTTCATTCTCTTTCTGGGCCTTTCCCTCATGTGAAACAATCAATCAGGTCTTATTCTGTATCTGAGGAAGTGACTGAAGAATCTGAAGGTTAACTTCAGGTTAACTGAAGGTTAAGTCACCTTCACAATCTGTGTGAAGTCTAAGCTTTCTTCTTTGTAACAATAACAAATCTGCAAGGTTATTTTTTCGTAAATTCTGAAAAGGCAGCAATAAATTTGAATTCTATAAACCAAATCTAAACATTAGTCTAGTATTAAACGTGTCGTCCTGACATTAATATAATTATTGAGAAACTGTAATGTTAGCATAACAAGAAAATTAATTTATTGATGTTTTTAACTCATGCATAGTTTTTCGTTTTAATTTGCTAGTCTGAATCACTGTTAACGTTCTTAAAAGTACAGTGATTGAGACTGAAGCAGATCTCAGACATATTTCTTGTGCGGGAATGGAAAATGGACTGTAATGTAAGCTAAAATATTTTTATTGGGTATCCAGTCCATTGGCTATTTTCTCAGTAAGTCATGCTAAAATTATTTGTTCACCTAATTTCTTCTTTATGAAAGTAGCAAATTCAGAAAGATTCATGTTAAACTGCTCATTGTGCAATTATGAACTTCAAATGGGATTGCTTGAACCCTTCTATCTCTGTGGTTCGATGTGATACAAGTCTTGATCTTGCCATTAGTCAATGAGTAACTGACAGTGATGCATTCATCAAAAGCATTGGTTGTGCAATTGTGGCACTCACTGTCCTCATTCAGGGCAAAAGGTGTGCATACATCTCTGTACTCCTTTGGAAGTACTTGTCTCAATTCATTTTGTTTTATGAAAATACCATAATATTTTGTGAGCTTCTAAAGACAGTGAAATTTTAAAAGCCTATGTTCCAATTAAAAGATAATGATCCTGACTTCTGTGATAATCAAGTTTTTTGCCTAAATTAGTTCTCTAGTGTCAAGCTGATCTGCAAGGAAGCACCGTTTCCCACATAGATGGGATTTTATCTGCATGATAGAAAGTCATTCTTCCGAATGCCAGGAGTGACGAACCAGTTTTTATCCCCACCTACAAAATATGTGCAGGCCACAGGCTATTGAGAGTCAGGAAGATTTCAGCTAAGATAGTGAAAATTTCTATTGGATATGTACATTTAAGTAAATTAGAAAGTGACCATTTCAAATGTAAATTTTGAAGCAGTGCAGACAAACTGTAGCTTCTCATAATGAATAAAGTCTTTTTTCTTCATGAACATTCGTTACAATTTCAGTTAAGGCAATATGTATGTATGTATATACTTCAGCTACATATGTTTTATGATCAAATTTCATAAATCTTGGAGAATGTATTGCTGAATTCACTGTAGTTGTGTGTTACTACTAGTACATGAATGACCAGCTCCGTCAGAGATGGCTGGTTTTATAGATACTACATCCTTCTTGTAATGAGCTGGCACTTTTTTTTTTTCTTTACCTTGGCACTTTTCATGTCTTAAATGCTTTTAATCACATACTCCTTATATTACATTGATTATCTGAAAGAGTATTGCAGCTTTAATGATCCCTGTTTTGTCAGTGTGAGAACTTAGCAGTATCCACGTAAGATGTTATTCAGTATGACAGTTACTCAGTTTATACTTCAGGGAAGATATCAAAGCTAATATCTAGTTTGTAGTGTAAGTAATCTTTCATGATTATCAGTTAGGATGATTTGGAACTGCCATCACTCCAGTGTCTCCTCTATATTCAGCTTTTCTAAAGGGTTTATATTTCCATTTGTTAATCTTTCTACTCTTCAATTGCAATTGCTAGAACAATAAATGTGAATATTTTTTGCTTCTCATTCTTACATCTATACTGCAAATAATAAAGTCTAAAATATAGCTGCTCTCAGAAATTGTCCTCTGATATGCTTTATCTGAAAGGATATGCAGGAGAAGATTGTCATGACTGCAGATTTATTGGACGTTTATGCGATATCTGTATGGTTATGTTAGTGTATATTGCATGGCTCTTCTTGCAATAGCTTTAAAGTCAGGTAATGACTGCTGGATTGACAGGATAAAAGTAGTAATAATAAAAGAGGGGAAAAGAAGACAACATGCATTTACAGTTGAGACTTTTAAAACTTGCTTATACTTCCTCCAGGTCATACAGATACAGAGGGAATGTTCCTGACCTGACAACTTCAAAAATTTTGATGAATTACTACTTAGATTTCAGTGAAATATTTTCCAAGCTTCTTGACTTAATCGTCATTTACGACATTTGTACTTAGCTTCATTTCTCTGATTCTCAGAGTGACTGAGATACTATTATATCTGTATAAACAGTGATAAATATGCCTACGGCACTTCATGAACAAATAAAAACAAATTTCTTCTTTCATATCTGCCCTATACGGTCAAACCATATGAATAGATACTAATATACAGAGTCATTAATGACAATATTTGAAGGCTTCTATGTTAGCTAGAGCTGTATTTTTCAGTAAGAAGAAGTGCAAGACAGTAAATATTGCAGGAGGAGATCTTAAGAAAAGTGAAGAATGTTGGTCTCTATCTTTTATTAGGAATTCTTTCTGTAACTTTTCTGCTACTATCAGCCCATGGTCATTTGTGCTGGATTGATAAATACACGGCGAAATGTGGAAGAGCCACAAGCACTTCTGCTCTTACAACTAGCATGATTTGTGACTTTGCTCAGAGTATGTCTGACTAACCATTTGGCTAAAATGGCAGCACTATCACAGCCATTTCAGCTGCTATCACTGTCAATCCCAATGAAACTGAATGGGTGTAATTACGAGATATTTTAAGGAAACATACTTTATATAGACAAGACCTTTGAGGGCAGTAAATTCTAGGACACAGGGAAGGATGTGCAAGAACAATACTTTCCACTTCAAATTACATGTTTCAATGTCCAATTAGAAAGTTGCAGTGGTTTTAGTACTGACATCTGCTTTGTGTCATAGCAGGGAAATAGTACAGATTTTCATTCTTTTTTTTTTTTTTTTTTTTTTTTACAGATTTACTTTGTTTTAATGGTATTTACACTTCACAGAATGAAAGCAAGAAAAATTTTACATCACCTTGCATGCCTCATATATTGTGGACCAGTTCTGCATCTAGAGTAGAGTTATAAACTATGGTTGCAAACTAGGTTGCAAACAAATTTTGCCTAAGGCATGAACCGTAAATTAAAGTAATAATCATCTTTGTAAGAGACAACTTTTTTCCACTGCTCTTTTAAAATAAAAAAGAAAGTAGGTCAGAGAAATTTAGGATATTTTAGAGTATGTACAGTATTGTATTGTTTGCCAGTACCTAATTTACAATTACAGAGCTGCATGAATATTGAAATGATTCAGCTTCCCATTATAAATGTATGTGGCAGTTTGGTTGTTGATCAGTTTATGAAGTTAATGCAAATGAAACTGTCTTCCTGTCAGCATTTGAAATATATAATGCAGTCATGTTGTATATTCAGGGACAGGCCATTGACAGTCAATTAACAAGTTTGATTGGTATGTCAACTCATTCTTTTGAATTGTTAATAGTATGTTAATAGCATTCATTTCTTTGTGCAGTCCCATTTGCAGCTTCACAGTTACAGCTATTTTTTATGATTCTGAGTAACCTAAAATAGTGCCTTAATAATAGATTATTAAACACCTGTCTGGTGTAGCTTAGGGAGGTTTTTCTAGACTGGGAGTTTGCAGTGGATCCCTTTGATATTCAAATCAACAAATGATAGCCTTTTTATTCAAAACGTAAGTTCTTTTGATGGTTAGCTTGTTAAGAAATATTCAGCTCCAGTCTGACCTGATCTGGTTTCCCATGGAAAAGATCTGATGCTGTTTGAAGGTTCATAAATGGAATGCCAATGACAATTTGTTGTTGACGTTTTGCTGCCTCAGCCTTCAGATGCTGCTGGTTGATATGCCGCTTTAGCTTCACCAAATAATGCTTGCAGGTAAATGATCTTCTGATTGATCAGATAGTTTCAAAGCAAAGAGTTCTCTTCTGTGGTCTGTAGTCATGGTTTTTAGGCTTGGAGGGGTACTTTAAAAGATGCATCAAAGTTGACAGATGAATCTCGAGGCAAGGAATGATGGGAGACAGCAGAATTATGGGAATATTTTTTAGAGAATAGCATATTAGTGAGAGTTTTGAAGACCTTCAAAGGTCTATCAAGCCAGCTCCCTATAGCAGGTTTATTCCTCCTTTATAAAAAAATTTAAATTGGGCACACTGGTTAACTCTCAGTTTCCTGTGTTGGGAAGGTGTTGAGCTGTAAAGATTTATTATTCTCTGACGGTGTTTTAAAGGGCTTACTTCACAATAATTTCACAATTATCTTTATCTGCATCCTGGGCCTAGTCCTGCAAGGTGCAGCACAGTGTCTGCTTCTACTAAATTTTGCATGAAATCAAAGCATGACATCACTTTACAAGGTCATGGTGTACAATGAATTGAATTCCTTTACTCAAACATCAGTGATACCATAGGTTAACATTACAAAAAAAAAAAAAATCTCAGTTGGAATTACACTGTTTCTCCGCCTTTCTTCATATTACATGCATTATTCTTTCATACCTATCTTCATTTCCCATTAGCGTCTTTCTTGATTCTAACACAGCTATTATTCTGAAGAATCAGACTTGCTATTGAAAGTTCAAAACATACATTACAGAAATAGTTCATTTCTCTTTGGTTTGAGCATTTAATTATTCACTATCAGCGTGTGATATTTTTCTGCAAAAATGTGTAATTGTTTTTCTGTTGAAGAGAGAGATTTAACTCCTTCAGGCCTGAATGGCAGAAGCCTGGAGGTTGGTGGTTAAATGTTGAGAAGAGTTATATTGCCAAATGCAAACTCTGAAATTACACATTGAAAGGTGCTGTATTTTAACTATACTTAACTGGACTTCATAAGAGATAATTCTTGCTGGTTGAATTTAAACCAAACTTTTTAAACCAAAAATAAAAATAATCTTTCCACAACACTCCAAAACATTACTTAGACAACAGAGGAACAGTTAAGTCATTCAATTTCAATCCTGTATGCCAGGTAAATATCATTAAGATTATGCAAGACAGTTTCCATCATTAGTTTTGGTGTTTGTGCTTACCTTTAAAATACTGTGCACTGTTTGGCTGATAATTAGAAGTGCTATCTGTTAGGCTGGAAGAACAAAAGTTTAGACATTTGTATTGACATGCAAGGTCATATTTCAGTGAGGCGCCTATAATTTTCCTAAAATTATAAAGCAAAATTATATATTTAAACCGTTCTCTGTATAATTTGTACACTTTATATATAGGATATATATATATATATAGGATATATCCTTTGTTTTTGAAGAGGTGCTCTGTTGGTTATTTATGAAATTCAAATAGCAAGATTTTCCAGTAATGCCATTGATATTGTTTCTAATTCATCATTTCTGTGTTTAAGTAAGCTTTAACCGTTATACTTCAAAGAGAACTTCTTGATCACATCTCATGTTCACATTAAGTTTCTCTAAGTATTTTTATTTTCAAAAATTTAAATTAAACTATTTTCCCCATGTGGTTTCCACTTTACTACATCACTTCTTAGGAAGTAACCTGAACATTTCACTAAAATTGTGTTTGTATAGGCTCATCTTGGTCTAAATGTTCTGCAGTGTAAGGCTTATTTTGTATTAAGAATCATTGTTATTGCTAAATGCTTACTATTTCTGAAAAATAGAAGGTAACCATGACTCATAGAAGTTTGGAATTCTTGGAATTTCAGTAAGTCGTTTCTTTTTTGGATAATACTGAATTATCAAGGTAGAAGTCTGGCTCAGGAATGCATCAGTTTTGACTGAACATTCATTGGAAAGTTTTTTCAGATCTTTGCTAATACTTTTTTTCTCTACAGAGTGTCTTCCTATCCTGTATTAACTTCTAGCGTACTGATTAAAACATTCATTAAGAAACAAAAAAGTAATATTGATTCAAGAACATGAGTTTATTTAAACAAAGTAGAACACAAAGTAGGCACTGAGATGTGCTTCCTGGGTTGCCCATTGCTGCAACACTACTGCCATTACTGGGCAAAAGGAATATACCAAAGAGATTTGAGCCTGGATCTCTGCACTGTTGCAGGTGATTATCATAACCATTGAATTATTCCTTACTGCATTTTGCCTCTCCCTTCCTCATATTTACACCCTTTTAGTTTTAACACTTTACTATATGCCTGATAGCAAGGGGCTTGATTCTACAATTAGTTTTTAGTAGCTAAAATAAATACTTGTATTAATAATGCAAACAAAAAGGACTAAGCACACAGTAATTCTACCAGCACAAGATCTTGACCTCACTTTGTCGTGTAAGATGGATAGAGACATGATTTCATCTTAGTTGGTAAAACACAAAATACCTATTTAATTATTAATCTATCAGTTACTAATACACTGTCATGTAGAAAATTCCATGAAAATAGGTGTTATAAGAGAACAATAAGGTGATCATACAAAAATAAAGAAGAAAAAAACAGGAAAATGTATAATGCAAAACTCTAACTACATACCTAAATGAATATATTTTTTGGTGTAGTATATAATTATAATGCTGTCCAAGCATAAATATATATATATATATAATTAAATTATTATAGGAACTTATTTTTTAAATGGTACATGTTACCATTTAGTCAATAGGTAACGTTCTGTCATGAAATGCTGCCAGTCTAAGAGAAAATCTGCCCTCTAAAAGGTGTGTCATAAAATCTGAGGACATAGCATAATGCTTTTTAAATTTCTGATTACACATTTAGATTTATTGATATTTTATATAAGCAAGTTGTTCACACTGCAGTTCTGATACAAAGTCAGTGCTTAAGGGTACAACAAGGAAAAATTATGAAAATATATATATGGATGAGCACAGTTAGTATGTTTCTGAGATTATTGCTGTCTTTCCATAGTTTTCCCTAGTTTTATTTGTTTTGTTAGGAATTTTTAGCCTTTAGGTTAGGCAATTGCATCAAGGACATTACTTTCCTAATGAGTGTTCTTCTCGTATTTCACTTCACAAACACTGTATTTCTGTTTTTATATGAGAATGTATAACACATTGTAACTGTCAAATTACAGATTCTTTTAATTTATAAATTTGTTCGTGACTTACTACTCAGAGCACACAGAATTTTAACTATTCCTCTCCTGCTGGATTTCACAGGATGTCTATTTTAAATTAGACTTCTGCACTGAATAGTCTTTGACATACATTAAAGTGTTTTAATTTTGATTATTATTTAAGTAGCCAAAGATATAAGCACAACCCCCGTTTGACTGAGTATACATAGAGGATAGGTAAAGTATGAAGTCACACTATATTGCTGGAATAAGAACTTTCAGCTTAGTAATACTATTAATACAATTAACTCTTTTCAAATAGATTCTTGTTTTTATGAAGCTGCTTCTTTCGTGTCTCCCAGTTATCACAAACCTTTATGATAAAGTATCCAGTGACATTCATGAAAGGCATATTTTTAGTAAGAATATTAAGCCAAGTGATGGCTGGGATAGAAATCTTTTCTGTAAGAATGGAATGTCATCATGTTAATGTGTTTCATACCCTGTGAATTACTGTAGTGTGATGAACAACTTTCACCTTTCAGTACAGAGCATTTCCCCCTTCTGTTTGTAATCACACTAACATATTCAATGGTTGTTATGAGTAAAGATTGTAAAGACAGGTAGGAAAAAAAAAAAAAAAAAAAACAAACGACTCATTCTTCATCAGATTTTATGACCACAATTTTGATTCTAGTATGCTGTATTCCAGAGCAGTTACAGCCTTGAGCAGTAGCACCCTTATAACCAACCATAAGGGTGGTTGAGGTGGTTGAAGTTGCCACTAGGTTAGTGGAAACATGAACTAACCTATTAAAAATTCAACCTAGAAATTTCTAGTGTGCCTTCTTGGACTGCAGTCATAGTTTATCCAATACATGAGTTTACTGTAAGTGGACATATGCAGTAGCAACTATACTTAATGTGAGCAGAATATGATGAGATCCGTAAGTATATTGCACATGTCTGTTTAAGGAAAAAAGTAGAGACAAGGTTTGTAATATAAACACATATAGGTATATAAGGTTATCACATCACTTTGTCTGTTTTCTTTATCTTCCTTTAGCTATTGTGTGTGGATGCAAGTACGTTATAGTTCCTCTCATATATATACTTTCCATTCCCTTAGAGCCATTCCCCTAAAGCACAGACAGAAAAATGTAGAAATCAAGGAGGGAAAATGTCATGTAAACATACCATTTATTTTTTATTTTTTTTTTTATTATTTTTTTTTATACAGAGCTGAGAAAGAAAGAACGCTGATGTTATAAAGCTATCCTCATCAGAATAAATTTAGGATAATAATCATAAGTAGTCATAGTCACAACGCAATTTAACTGTGTGGGAACCTCAAATGAATGCTTATCTAACCTCTTGTAAGGTTTCAACAATTACCATTTAACAGAGGAAAACAAAAGTATTATTTTTTGAATTTCTATATCCTTATCCTAGCTGATTAAAATGTTTTTCATACTTCGAATTCAGCTATGTTAATCTATGAACTGAAAATCAGTGTTAATGATGAAATGTGAAAACTTCTGAAAAAAAGTACTTAAAAACTCCAAATAATCATCTGAAACTTTGATATCACTGGATGTTTTACACCGTTTATTTTGAAATCATACCTGTCCTAAAGGGTATGGTACCACTTTCTGAGTTTTTAGAAAACTTTACTCTTTCATTAGCCAAGGATTGGTGTTACTTACCCTGGAACAAGCATTTGATAGATCTGATGAATCTGACCTTTTTCATGAGAACAGAGACAGTATCTTCTTTGTATTATACTGAACTTGCTTCTAGTAAAGAAGAGTTATGATTTAATATACAATGCTCAGCACTTCTGCAGTCAAGTTTTCTCCCTTGCTATGAATATCTGTATTTCAAAACATTTTTGCCATATGTTCTGGTGTAAGTTTCCATTTCTCCTAAGTTAAGTCTCATTTTGATATTTCCTGCCTGTATTTCAAATCTGTGTCCATTTTTATTATTACAATTGGTGCACATTCTAATTTAGTATCCTCTGTGGGTTTCATTACCATGCTGTTAATCCCTTCTTCCATTGACTTAATGAAGATGTTAAATAAAATCAGGCCTAATACCAATCCCTACGGCACCCCAGTTCAGTATGCTGGCATTTTCATTACTCTCTCCTTACAGACTATCAGCTAGTTAACAGCATTTATAATTAGGAGAGTTAAAAATAATTTACAAAGATGCTGTATCAGATATTTTAAGAATCCAAATGAATTACAACTATTATACTCTCTTATCTATGCATATGTAATTGTAATTCAAAAATGCAGTCAACGATGTTGGACATAATATGCATTTTCTAAAAAATCGGTATTCATTGCTCAATATTCCATTTCCACATTGTCATTTTTATCACTTTACACTTTTAGACACTAATCCTTTCCACCTTGTTTTTCTGGACCCTGAATATGCCTTTACTTTTCCTGATAAATACTGATTTAATGAAGTCTCTCCTTCCCCATTCCACCCCAATTAGTGTGGAATAGACTAATCTTAGCTCCTTTTTTTTTTTTCATTTGTCTTGGCATCATCATTCAAAGCGATACGAATAAGAAATGAGTAAATGATAATCAGTTTGGAAGTTTTACTCCCATCTTTTAGATAAGGTACGCTTATAAAGCTGAGTGTTCTGCAGTTTTTCACAGTTGCCAGATTTTGCTAATACGGTTCTGTGAGAACTTGTGATTTTTTTCAAAAGCTTGAGAGGAAATGGTAGGCTTTGTAAAAGGTGACAGATTAATAGTCATGAAGACTAGAATTTCACTGTCCCAAGAAAGAAATGCATCAAGGAATAATACACTTGTTAGCTTGCTCATTTTCCAGTAGGGAAACTGCTCCTTTTCTATTTTGCAAAATACATCCTTTTTAGATGTGAAGAGCAGTTTATCCTCTACGGCAATTAAGTCTTTGAACTGCCTATTATCATTTTCCATAAAGGAACAATATGTACCATGTGTGCCAGTATGGGACATTGACCAAAATATGCATAGTAAGTAAAGAATATTTTACCTCCGTTTTCTTCATTTCAACCCTATGTTTTGGAACTCCCAAGTGCACCAAAATGGGAGTTCAGGAGCAGACTTCAGCTTCGCTGCCATACCCACATAGATGTATTAGCCTTTTTCACCCACTTTATTGGGACCTTTCCTAGATATTTATAACTACAGTTGCAGACTTTAAAAACTAGGTTTATTTCTGTTTTGTGCTTTATACACCCCTGGAATGTGAATGACAGCTTTTGAGGTGTTTTTATGTGAACATTTCAGTTTGAATCATCACAGAATCTTTCTCTTCTGAAAATCAGAAATGTGTAGGTTTTATTGCTGTCAGTTGTAAAAATTGATTCAGCATTGATTGAGACTTAAAATGTAACCAACACATTGCCACAGATATATATGCAAATAATACAATTTTCTGTGATGAGGTATAACAGTTTTTTAAAAATGTTTTTGAAGTTGAAACTTACTTTCTCTTATGCTTTCTGACCTGATTGTCCCTCTCAAGTCTGCACATGTAGCATTTTGTTAAAATTCAATGGGCTGCAGACCTTCAGGAAGGTATTACACAAGATTGTCTGCTATAAATCCAGCAGAGTTTAAAGGCTCAATTTGAATTATTTAATTATTTGCTTTTTAGAGAATTGCAGAGGTGTTTACCATTGGGCAGCATAGATTAGGAATAAGAGGTATTTGGATGTATTTTTGGAAGTCGATTTGATATCCATAATAATGAATATTGTGGCTTCTTCCAACGTATTGTTGATTTAGTAGCCCTTTTTAGAGAACTATCAGTTCTTGTGCATAGTACGTGGTACTTCACTTTGCTGTGGTTTCCAATTTAAAAAACACTGTTTTTTAAAGGTGTGATTCTAGAGTTAAGACAATGTGTTCAGTGCTTAATATGACCTTGTGGGACACTGTATCTTAGTTTTGCTAAACTACAGTTAAAAACAACAAAAACAAAACAAAACAAAACAAGTTGTACAGCCTATTTTACATCCATGACATTGCAGTATTTTACTTCAGTTCTTAATACAAAAATACTCTGTGGATTTTTGTTGTGGCCTAGCAACCCACAAATGTAAGTTCAAAGAGAAAAATTCAAATCACACTCTGATAATATAAAGTATAATTGTTAAGGACAATGCAAGGAAATGAGTGTTTTGTAGTCTTGCAGATTAAGCGATTAAATAGATTTTGAAACATATGAAGCTCCATCCCAAAATGAGGATTAGCAGGCTGCAGTCACAGTATTTGAAAACTGAGTTATAAATCTCTGAAAACTGTGGAAATGTTACAGATACTTCAATAAGATAGCAATAACAGATGCTATTGATTAGTTATACTTTTTTGACCATACCTAAGAAAAGATTGTTTTGTTTTAGGAGAAGTTCTGCAATTTTGAGGGTGATAGGCAAGCATCTTACAAAGCTATAAGTAGGTTTTTATACTTTTTATTATTATTATTCAAGGCCAATTATAACTTCTTTTTTTTTTAATTTTTCATTTAGGAATATATTATTTGTCTTCTAGTTTATGATTCTGTATTCGTTTTCTCAAAAGAAAAACTGTTTAAACCATGTATGATCAACTCATTTCTGGCATTTTTAGCCTACAAATGTGTAGGCAAAATAATTCAAGAAAAAACATGTGCATCATGTTGAAGTCTGTGATGTATTAGAACCATGTCAGTTAGGTGTAATTTGTGTTCCTAGTGTGAATTCAAAGCCTTTCAATTACCATTATTTGAACGGTACCTTTAAAACTTTATTCACAATAGGTAGTTGAATAAAAGATTTCACATTGCAAAAAGCAATTTTACGATCATTAGCTAAAATAAGAGGGCCCTAGGAAGAAAGGATTATCATATATTAAATAAAAAGTTCACCACCTTACAGCTTTAATCCCGTTAGAAAAGATGATTTCTAGCTAACTTAATCAGCCAGAGGTCTTTATTGCCTGGAGTATTAATTGATTTAGGTCTTCATTAAGGTCAGAGGTACACATGGCTGACCAGAGGCAGCCTATTAGCACATTGTCAGTTATGCTTATTTACATTGACTGAAAATAATGGTAGGTTATTTCACTGTTGGGTCAGAGGGTCACTGAATCTTTTGTGTACCCTGACCTGTTAAAGGGCAGCAGTCACTCAGACACCATACTGCATTCAGAAGAAAGATTTGGTTGATTACATATTGACTTAATCCCTTCCAAGAAACGTGTGTTGGTTCATATGGTGCAAATATTAACATTGTCATAAAAACCTATATGTGAATGACTGAATGTCACTTAGAATTTTTCTGCACTTTATATATTTATGCCAGTTAATCACCAATAAGTTTTAATAATACCAGCAGGAAAAGTTTTATAAAGTTTTTTTATAAAGCCATTTGTTGTTGGCCTTTAATAACAACAACAACAACAGCAACAACTTGGTGCAAATCTAGAGGTATCCTGTTACTTCTGTTCCTTTCCAAGTAGCAATAATTATAGCTTTCTCTGGTTAATTAACAGCTTAACTTAGTCCTTATGTCCAATTAAGTCTGTTTTTCTCCTTGTTTCTTTTCCTGAATTATATTTTGTGGGAGGGATCATCCTGAAAATGCAGATATGTTGTGTCCTTTCAGTGACTTACGATATTGTTAAAGACTTTTCCATGAGATAGAACAATTTGAAGTGGCACCAAGTATCATTCTGACTTTTCCTTTCCACTGTATCCTGGAATGCTTTCATTCCAAAAAGTGAATTCCTGAATGCATAAAAAATGAATGCAAGAAGGACAGATAGGAAAAAAAAAGTGAAATAAAATTATTTGCTGCTGTACCTTCTTTCCTCCTCATTGATGTGACCTAGCTCTGTATTAGACTTATCTCTAGCAGCACAAGTACAGTATGAAATGCAGTAATTCTTAAATAAGAGCTTAGCATTCCTATCTGTATGAATTGCCTACTTTGAGGTTCTGGTTGTCTATTGAATTCCCTTGATTACTTACAGTTGTGCTAACTGAAACAAAGAACTGCCAAATTATTGTGCTAGCTTATCAAGACTCACCTTTCATTTAACTTGCAGTGACACAAATGAAAATGAAAAGATAAAAAAATCTGTAATTGCATGAGGCTCCATGTATAAACTGCTAGCCTTGCTCAAGCTATATTGAAAATAAATTGGTAGAAGTGAGCATTTCAGCAGTACAAGTTTTTTGTTTTGTTTTATATTTTTCTTTTGTCCAATATTTAATGAAATTTTAGCACTGGAAATATGCATATTGGCTACAGTGAAAATTAAATCCTCAGTGTATGAATACATATCCATTATATTATAGTTTTGTTTCTCTGCTGAATTTCCTGGATATGCAAGTCCTCTAGACTTGATACACTGTGAATCTATAGTCTGAAAAATCTTCTGTTATCCTTGAAGATGCTCCAAAAGGATAAACTGTTGCAAAGTTCTAGCAGGGTTTTGTACAACACTTTCACAACACAAGGACTGACACCATACATTGTGACATCTCCTGTTGTAAGATTTCAGTACTGTGAACAAGATATTATGAAGTCTTCCCTGTTTTAAATGCTTTTTATTCTGCTAACAATTTTCTGTATAATGTTTCAAATATTCCAGAGACAACCTCTTGAAATCTGCTAAAACAGTGTTTTTACTGGTTTGCTGCTTTGCCCCTGCTGATTGTTTATTTATACTTGCTTTTCATGACCAAGTCACTGGGAAAGAGAAGAGGAACATCCCTCCCCCTTTCCTTACCCTAAATTATGTCCTCCTGAAGTACAGTTGCTGAAAACCTGTGGCCTCTTTTGATCCTTTTTCCCTCTTTCCCCCTTGTATCCACCCTTTCATAGCATGGTGGCATGTTGAGAATATTATTTTTCTATTAATTGCATCTTAAGATACAAACAAGTATGTCAGGAACAGAGGGGTTTTTAAAAAATATTTTTTAAAGAACTCTGCAAAATTCCCACTGAATCTGAGCCAAAAGCAGTGCCAATTTTGCTCAAATCCTTCAGAGATTTTTTTGACCTTGCTTATGACCAATGGTGCTAATTGTATCAGAACTATCCAGGATACTTTAAGAAAGTGCTATCTTGGTCCGTATTTCAAAACACTGACAGATATTTTATCGTTAATTAGTATTCATATTATGTCTCAAACAATCTGTTCAAGAATAGGGGAAGTGAACTGGTTGAACAGCTCTTCTGTCTACCTAATAATTAACATGGGTGATGCGTGGAAAACCAGGAGCCCAACAGAAAAAAAAGAATAAATATTGCTAGTGTGATTTTTTTTTTTCTGTAAAAGCATTAACTACCTGTATTGGCATTTTCGACTAATAACATGAATTTCACTTAGCAGAGGTGAAAATGAATGGCTTACTTTAAAAACAAACCTGTGCCCCTCTGAATCATATCTTCCTGAATTTGTTTCTCATCTTGTCAGTATGCCACTTGGTAGCTGGCTGGACTCCCTTGTTCAATGGCACATATTTTAAAATAGCACTACAAAAAAAAAAAAAAAAAAAAAAGACCATTTGTTCCTATAAACTATTACTTGCATATTTTTTCAAAATTCAGGATTATATATAGCATTATCAAAACAATATTTCAGATATTTTAAACAATTTAAATAGTTGATGAGTGTCAGTTGATATATTATGTTTCCTTTCTGCCTCCTCCCCCTCTTCAGCTGCTAATCATAGAACTTGTATGCCAAATTGTATAAGATACTCTTCCAATAGTTACATGTGTGAGTCTTTTGTGAGACACAGACAGTTACGAGGACAGATTTGGAGTTGCATATGGGTCTGTCACATGGTTTGATTGCCATGTCTTCTAGGACACAGATTTCTTTTTTAATTATTCTTAATTCTGAGGAATTTTTACAGTTTATACAGTAAGTTCTGGAAAATTTTTCCTGAAGATTCCTTGCACAGTCCATTTTCACTCTCTTTACTCATTGCAAATTGCTTTCTGTGCAGACTTCAAAGCTGCTTACGCCTACCTTACTTCCCATTTCTATACTTAGTTTTCTTTTGATTTGGAATAACATTCACTGCCTCACTGATCAGGAAATGTACTGACTTTCTAAAGAAGTACAGAATAAGAGGATGAAAAGTTTTGATATTTACATTAAGATTTTATAATAAATCTTTGAGATGTCTGAATAATAAGAATAAACATTTCCTTTGCTGGCTGCTATTCAGAAAGTAGGTCTTCAGAGTGTTGCCAGGAAGATTTAGGAAAATCAGCCCAAAGTAACTGCATTGCAGCTCAATTTAGCATATATTCATGGCATATCTGGCCACCCATTTAATTCAATTTTCAAAAGATTAATCCAACTCTTTAGTTAAATAACACTCTTTTGCATCTTATTTTCAGTCTGTAATTTCCTTTTACCTTCTGGACTGTCACGATTTTTATAATATTCTGAAAGAGAGCATGCATCATCACTCTGAAACTGAACACTGAAACAAATGGAACAGTGAAAAAATGGAAGCTTGCTTAAAAGAAATCAAGATGACGATATATTCAATATATTCAATCAATATATTTAACCATGTTGGGTCATCAGTGTGATCCAGCAGCAGTAACAGTCACTAACGTCAGATATTATTTTGAACTGACGCATACATCCATGTAATAGCTGTTAAAGTTTATTACAGTGCTGTATTCGTATAGTATATATAAATCCTTATCAAAAATGACTGTTAGAATGCCGTGTTTACAACATTTTTAGTGATGTGACAAAGGATGGCAAGGAAGAGTGGTGTTGGAAGAAATTACTTGGAAAGGTGAAAAATGCTTCCTTTGTTTTCTCTGAATTCTCAGAATCTTACTGTTTTATTTCTTTTTCCCTAGGTTGGAGATGTTCTCTACTGCGCTGGACAGATAGCTCTAGTACCTTGTACAATGCAGCTTGTTAGTGGCAGCATATGGACAGAGGGTGTAGTTGCCCTCCGTCATGTTGAGAGAGTCCTTCAAGCTATGAGCCAGAAGACGGCACTCCATCACGTCATCACAGCAAGCTGCTATGTAACTGACAGCAAGCACGTTCCTGTTGCTCATTCTATATGGCAGAAGAAATTAAGAGAATGTAAAAAGGTAGCTGTGATATCCATTTTCTTCTTTCTGGGTTGTCTTTTTTTCCCCCTAAGTCGTGTGGTAATATCAGAATTTTCTCTGTACATTTCAGAGGGGTTCAAGTAAAGCTGGTATAATAACGTTTGATTGAGCTGTTATGTTCTGGCTCATAAGTGGCTGTGCACAATTGAGACAGAAAATTTCATAATAGAAAGTTACATTCATCACTAACTTTGTTTTAATTCCCCAAAGCAATATGTTAAAAAACTCTTAAAGAGCAGCCAGTTCCTCTAGCAAAAATGGGAACAATGCTGTATTTGAATTACCTCTGCCCATATATTTTTACATAATATGAACTGGGTATTTAACTTTTTATTACTTGTTCTGTTGAGATATTTTTTTTCCCATTCTTTCTTACAAGCAATATTGTCATGACAACTGAGTTTAGCAGTTTACTGCTTATTATTACTTATTATTCAGCTGAACTTCTAAGACCAGCATGGCGTGTGCCAGTCTGTTGGTTCACCCTAGATGATCTCTAATAGCATAATAACTTCCCCAGTGATTTATAATCATACTATAATAATTTCTTTTGTGTAGGTACCATAGCCGCAGAATACTCTGCAAGCATTAAAAAGGTATTGGCCAAAAACCTTAAATAAATAAAATGTAGCTACTTCATAAATGGGTAAACAAGAGTAGTTACTGCAGAATTGCTATGCAACTTAATATAACTTGCTATAGTTTCTCAGGGAGATAAATGGCTTGTGTTAATACTACCACAGAAGGAACAATGGTCCCAAAGTCTTTTCCTTCTGTTTGCTTTCACTTTCAGTCTTTGCACTAGGCACTTGTCACTGAGTGAAGAAGATGTAGGCTTTGTATGGAAACTGACACAATCAACCTAGATTTATTAATAAAGTACCCTCCTGAGTACCCTCCTCCAAGACCAAGTGAATTGAATTTGAAACATTCCTAGTCTTCTCTGTAGCACTCTAAGTCTGCTAAGATCTGATTGTTTGTGTTTTTAATGTAAAATTTTTTGGTTTGTTTACACCTTGCAATTTCTATTCTAGGGCATGCTGTCAGGTGTTTTTATATGTTATGGTATTCTTGGTGAATGCCTTGGTGAAGAGTTGAATTTTACAATATATTTGAAATAGGTCAGTTATTAAGATCCTTGTGTACTAAAAATTCACCAAAGTAGCTAACTTGCAGTTAATTACAGTAATAACCTCACCTTTTGTAGTGCTGTTGAAAAATGGTCATACCTTTCTATGGATTGGTTTGGAAACAGTAAAAGTGAATTAGGAAAGACACATTCTTCTAGATAAGACATTATTCTAGTCACACAGAAGGCTATACCAATATTTTCAAATTCATGAATGCCCTAGGTTTTCTTTTTTCCTGTGAGGGATTATATTCCAAAGCTTGTGTCGTACTGAGGAAGCCCTCAGCCTTGTTTTTGCTAGCCATATTTATATCAGATCCTAAGACTTTCTGCAGAGATATCAATATAGTTCTTAAGATAATGCTGTCTGCCATATTTAAGGGTTTAGACCGATGCTGCAAGCTGTAAATGGAAACAGCAAGTATGACACCAGTGCATATTCAAGTATATCTTATTAACATATTATCTTAAGGTAAAATGTTTTAGATGATTTACTGTCTCATGATGACTTAGAGGCAGTAATTAGAGACATTGCATGTAGTCGTAGTAGCATTAAGCTAATTCAGCGTAGAGAAATTATTCTCAGAAAGTGTCCTATATAGTCATTTTGAAAAGCTGAGAATGTTTTTTGCTATGTGACTGGTTAATAACATGTACCATGACCATGTAGCCTACATGCTTTCTCATTTGTAATACGTGCAGACACAGATTTCAGGGCAGATTGGTAGTATTTGCCAGTTCTTTGAAACTTTTCCATTTTCCAGATATAATCTTTTAGGTCTCCTGTAATTAGTCTATGTACCAGTGACTGTTTATCTAGTCTTTCCTTTCTTTGACTTAATGAGATCACTAGGCAGTTCTTTCAGCTACTGGAAAAATACCCCATGAGGTTGCTTACTTTCGGGTTTTTAATAGTATCTGTCTCTTATCACTTCCTGATTGCTCAAGCCATAGTTTAAAAAATGGATTGCTGCCTACACTCACTTCTGTGAAGAGTTAGCTGCCTAACAGGTTTCAGGAATGTTTAAGAAAAAACATCCTAGAAGAGCATCAGACAAGTCTATAGGATGCTTATCAATCTTAATCTGTGCTTTTTAGATCATATTCATTAATGAAATTATCAGAAATAGCAAAAAAATAAATAGCAGATGAGGTAAAGAGTGCCACAAAATGATCTAAAAATGCTTTGGAAAAATGTAAAATATCAGTGGGAAAGAGATGTTTTTAGCAGCCAGATGTTCCAATTTCCCTATCATTTTGTCAAAAGGAGATTCAGAACTGAATTTTTCCTCAGGCTAAGCATACTTTTTGATTAGTAATGTTTATGTGCACAGCAAAGGATAGGAAAAGATGTACCAAATGCTTCTGCTACAGAGAACCAGAGGGAGGAATTGTCCTGTCCTGAAAATATAATTGATTATGTAATTGTTAATGCAAATAGATGTTCATCAATAGGTTTTGTATTGGAGGAGAAGTGCTAGCCAGTAATAGGAGAAATGTTCTTTTTGTCTGATTCCATTCTCAGAAGAAGGAAAATGGTAAAGTTTTCTGATAAATTATTAAATTGCACTTGTCCCTAACTCCACAGAATCACTGAAAACAGGAAATGTAGTTTTCATACCTCTTAATATTTTATTTGAAGTAGCTTGTAAAATACTGTCTTACTGTGTGGAAGGCAGAACACAGTAGCTTTACTCTAAAGGCATTTGTATTTAAAAATATAAGTAATACATCCCTCATTTGTCTTAGTTTTTGTTTTTTGTTTCTTTTTGGTATACCAACACTACTACAGTTAGTTCTGTTAGATACAATGACATGAAATAACACTCTGTTTTCTGCAAGTAAATTAAGTCAGCCAAACCAAAAAGTATTTTATTATTCTTGAACTTTATTTCAAGCAGCAGACAAGGGCATGAATCAATAGCAACCTACAGATTGTTTAATAAGAGCAAATGGTGTCTCAATTGATATTGTTCTGCTTCTGTCATCCATGGAAATAACAGAGACTGTGCAAACAAAACAGTGAAGCTCAAAATTCATTTCTTGTAAACTAGACATTATAAACCATACATTTAATTATGTTTTTAAGAAAGATTTTAGACTTTACAGTTCCATTTGATGAATGTTCTGGGTTTAATAGCAAAATGATGGTGTATTATGATTGAGGTATTTGTATTTAGCACACTGACTAGATTATAGGCATCAAAATTATTAGCATTCTGTCACAGTGATGTCTGGTAAATATCCTCTACCTAAGTACTACTGGTCAGCAACTTCAATTGAATCATTCCATATATTTTATATATAGGGACTGTATAAACATATTTCAGTGTCGTTCCGTGCTACCTGTACAACTCCTTTCCACTGCTGTCATCCTGCTTTCCCTGGCTCCAGATGGTCGCTGGGTGTCTGTGCTCCGGTCCCTGTTCCCTGGAGCCTTGCTGCTCCAGTACCGCCCTGAACGTTGCCTCCCGGAGCTCCAGACACCCACAGCCATCAAGGATCATATTCATAGAGCTGGAATCTGGCCCTGGCCCCCTGTCTTCTGCCTGCATCAGTTGGAGTTGGCATGTTATTGGAAAAGCCATTCGGGGTGGCAGAGGAAACAGAAATCTGGTGGAGGGATGGAAGGCTGTAGCCTCGAGGAACCCACTGTGGAGGAAGAAAAATGATTGAGGAGGGAAGGATAAGACAGCAGCCTCAGTGAGGACTCACTCCAAAGAAATACTAAATCACTGGGCTGAAAAAAAATATCTCTGGATCAACTTTGTGAATGTACACAAGAGCGATTTCCTTTGTTAAAACTAACAGGGTGTTGTAGAAACTGAAACTAGAATAGGGGAGTCTAGGTAAGCAGTTAAGTTCTGTGGATAGACAAGAAAGTTTGCATCGTTATTAAGGTTGTTGTAGAAATTAAAGTGAAGGGAAGCAGTAGTTAAAATCAAAAGATATAGAGGCTGCAAAAATAGAATGGAGACAATTATGCAAACAAATAATCAAGGCCAAATCCTGGGAAACATAATTGGAAATAACAGATCCAAGTGCCACCCTTCAGCAGCTTCCACCACCCCATTTTTAAGATGTACTCCTTCCATAGTCTCTTCAGGAGTCCTAATAAGTTTTAAGCTCTCACCAGCATACTTTGGGACATTTTGACACTCTCAAGGAGATACCTTCGGAGAGCTTCTTTAATATACTTTTCAGAAATAGTAACAATTGTGTGATAGTGTGGTAGAACAGTTTCCACCTAATCCAGTAGTTAGCATTTACAGCTTTTTTTTTTTTTACTTTTTTTAAAAGTAGCAAAAAAAAAAAGGAAAAAAAAAAAGAAAAAAAAGGAAAAAAAAGCTTATAGCATCGCTAAAACTTTCTGGAAGAAGAACTGACAGTTTTCCAATTAAGTCTCATCTTGTGTTTTTCTTTACTTCACATCTCTTAATGACAGTGTCATGTAATATGATGATTTTGTAAGTGGTTTTGCTAACTCATTCAGCAGAGTAATCAATAGAAAAAAATAAGCCAGATGGGTTGTAGTCCATTTGTATTGGGTGGGACAGATGGTATTATTGATAGATGGAAATATTCCAAATAATTATTGTATAATGATATAACAGTGACTGTGCCTGCAAAATTTTATTAATTTACTTTTTGTACTCACTTGATTCAATGAGGATTGAGTTGTACTGTTTGGATAGAGCTCTCACTATATTTAGTTCAGAGCTGAGTCCACTCTCTACCTTCTTTTCCTCCTCCCTATGGGCTTTCCATGCAGAACCATCACTGTAGTAATTTGTTAGTGTATTTTAGGTCATGGATTATACTTCTGTCTGTGCAGCAGACTCCACTAGATTAATTGAGATGGGCAAGATCGCAACTACTTTTTTCTACCTCTGAATGTCTGCTCTTTGGTTTGTTTTGTTATTCTCACTGACATGAGGAGAAACATGCTGTAGTGTCTCAAGATTGCAGGCATTCCAGCTTGTTTAACTGCTCTGTTTTATTATTCTTACATTTTGCTAATCCCCAGCAAGAGTGTGTATAGCTAGGCCAGTAAAATAAATCAATTTTGATAATCCGTGTAATAGATATTGGCTTTGGCTGTTGCCGATCAAATGTACATTCCATGAAAAAGTATTAGTAGTTCAATTTTTCTCTGAGTTAAGAGCACATTAACTCATTTAAAGTTAAGTTTGGAGGCCTATTGCTGCTTTTGAAATATAGTTCTTGATAACATGACTGAATGATAAAAATGAGTTTCAGCTCATATTTTGATTTGATGTTATACAAAAAAATCTGAGGCAGATTTTCCAGAACTATCTGAAATGTTATCTCTGATTTCTTTGCCATGCAAAGAAAAATGTATAGGTAAATACTTTAGCACATTTAGTACTCAATGTTTTGTTACCACCACAAAGTTTCGCGTTGCCTGTATTTGTGAGTAGTCCCAAACTAGTGGTGAAGGGAGATTTTGGAAAGCTGGATGAAACAATGAAAACAATAGTTTTTTGTTAAGAATAGAGGAGAGGGTTGCATAGAAAGACATTTCATGTAATTGCAGGATTGTTATAAGTTCTAAGACCACAACGTTCACTCTGAGTTATTTTGTTAACTTTTATTTAATTTTAGGCTGCTCCCGCTGTATTTTCTATAGTCAGCCATGAAAAATCTACCTGGCAAAATACTTCATGTGATGTGAAAAAATATGTGTGTTTTGGCTTTTATAACACAGCTTTTGTTTGTTTGTTTGCTTGCTTGCTTTAGTTTTAGTTTTGTGGTCCTCTCTTTCCAATAAATTGCTGAGCAAATGTAGATTTGAAATTTCTCCTACCTACCTTCTTCTAACAAGAGCTTTCCTTTTTATGGAAGAATTCAACATGAGTGGCTGTGATCCTGTGATTGTTTCAAATCCAGCAAAGAGTGCTAGAGCTGACTTTCATGCTGTCAGGAATGCCAGTCAGGTTGTTGACAATGTGTGTCTTAGTATCACATGATGCAGAAGTGACGGAAAAAAGATTTGCAATGTTTGATCTGATATATATATTATGAATGGGTTCCTTGCAGCACTTAAGTAGCTTGGTGCCAAATGTAAGTAGCTAAATTTAAACCCTTTTGTCCAGATTTACAAACTGTTTAGATGTCAAAAGATGTAAATTAGCCTGAACCAGATATATTTTTTAAATATCTCAGATCAGTCATCTAAAAGCCTCTGGGCCCATTATAGGGAACACCTGCATTGTACCTTCCTTGACGCCCCCACAAGTACCATTCATACTACCATACATCTTTCCATTTTGCCTACAAAAGTTTGCAGAGTCGCAAGGTAGTTATAAACAAGTTATTTCCAGAACCAGAAGCTGTCTAGCTGTGTGCAGTGGTTTCTGGAGTAATTATGTCTTCAGTGCACTCATTTAGAATGGCACCATGGATCTGTAAAACAGCAGTGTGCTGCATTGTTCAGATGTGCACGTAGTATTTGAAGTATGCAGACTGGCATGAATTTAAATAAAATTAATGTATTCTGTGACTCTTTATCCTAAGTAGAAATAGATTATGCTCAAATAGTGGAAGTCAAAGCTTGTTCTTATTGCAACAGATTGGACAGAGTTTAAGATTCTTTTTACCTATGGAGAAAATTACCATAAAACCTAAAAGGAATATAAGATAAATAAATAAATCAAAGCTTTCCGTGAGAGGATATGTACTTTTTTAGCATCATGAACAGATTTTGTAAGTCTGTAATATTCAGGTACGTTTTTGTATATTTTATCATACATACTAGTTAATACTTATGTTGAATACAATTGTTATATTTCCAAATAGTTTTGTAAATTCCATGCCCTATAGACAATAGTGTAGGTAATACTAGTTTAACTGGTCTTCTTTTACTAGCTTCTCAAACAGAATAGTTAAAATGTAAGAAGAAAATGAATGTTATAAAGGTATAAATGATAGATTAAAACCCCACTACATTTCCACCGTAGAAAAATCTTGCATGGACTAATTAATGTAATTGGTAATTTTAGCAGAAGCAAACTAAATATTTTTGAAAAGCATTGCCACAAGCCAGTAGCTATGCCTATCAAAAATTCCGTAGGAAGAAAATACATGTTTCTGTTTCCTTTTTTTGTCTCATCAGGTTTATAACATTTATTTTGCTACTAGATGCTATTTTGAGTGTTCTACAGTTTGATGTATTAAAGCAGGCTTCTTTTATGGCCCATGTTAAGAACAAGCAGTGCATTCAAATAGCACAGTGGTAGTGGGTCTTTCATCTTGTGCCTGGTGTATTTCATTTCCCCTGTGTTAGGATTAAACAAAGCTTTTGTATTCATTTGAAGCGACTGTAATGAGAATATTTAACACAGGTCAAATGCAGATAGTGGAACTGTGGAGGTCCTTGAAACTATTCTGCCTTTTGACACCCGGTCACAATGCAAAGTAAAAGAATTGCCGCTTTCCTTTTTCTTAAAAAAAGGAAGATTATAATGCCCTATTTGTAATATTAGTGGAAACTTAATGAATTTTAAAAAGGAATATAGTCAACAAAAACAACAATGAAGCAGTGTACATGTTCTTAACTAAAGCCATTATTATAAAATGAATATATATATAAACATATATAAACATATGATTGCATAAAGTTCTAAACAGTGTACATGAATTTAACCTGTTGTAGAACATAAACATAAAATATGAACAACATAAGAAAGGGGAGGGTTTCTTACTCATGTGAATGTTGGTGTAGATAGATAAAATCAAATCCTCAGCTGGTATAAGGCAGCATAACTCTCTGACTCTCATGAATTGATTTACACCAGCTTATTTGGCATTTACAGGTAATATATACATGCAAATGAACTTTGTTTTTCAGTTAGACACAGTGAAGAAACACATGTCAAGTTGTTCAGGGTAGTAAAGAGCCTAGTTCATCCAGGTTGACTGATTTTCCCCTGGAGCAGTCCCTTTATAAGAGTTTTTTGAGTGATTCTTCATCTCCTTTGCTGAAAATATTAATTCTGCTTTGAGCCTGTCACTTTTGTGCTAAGCAACAGGGCATATATGCATCCAGTGTTTTGCTCAGACCAGAGCCTCTGGTCAAAAGTCTTACTTGTGATGGCTGTGAAAACCATTAGCAGAATTTCAGCCCCAAGTCTGGTACCTGTTGTCAGTGCCTCTATATAGAGGGTAGGATGCCATTTTGATTTAAAAGTGATGAAGGTCCTATTTTCACTCAAGAAACTTCCCTATTAAACTGCAATCCTAATTACATGTAGGGCACTTTAGATCTCCACAATGAAGGAACCAACCTCAGGACATTCATCAGCTCTGGAATTCTTCTGTTCTCATCCAGATGAGTTAATCCTGCTGATCAGGACCGAAAGAACAGCCAGATTACCACCTCAGCCTCCATGTTTTACTTACAACTGGTCTGTCCTAAATCTGCACTACTTTCCAGTGGAAATACTGTCTTACTAGTGTATAGTACAGTCCAAGGGATCCTACTAAATTCCAGTACTTGATTATCTTGATCTCTGGTTCTCTGTGCTGGTCATAATAACAATTTCATTCTTTTCCCTTCTCTAAAAATATCAGAGTGGCTTTTAAATCCTGTGTGTGTATATATATTTAAATCAATTACAGATATTTGATTTCCCTACTCAAAAATGTCAAGATAAAACAAAATATATTTTTTTTTTCTGTACTCCATTTTTAAATGAGTATGTAAGACAGCCTAAAAGTGAACTAGCATTATTTGAAATCTATTTAAGTGTTTGCATAACAAAAACAACCAGTGCTAACTGGTCCGTACTCAGTAACATGCATGCCAGCTCAGCAGTGAATAATCACTTTCAGCTTCCTCCCTGTATTTATTCAGCTTCATGGATGAAAATTAAAAATGCTTCCAGCTGTTGTGATACATGTGTATAGCTCTTGTCATTCCTTTAGTTGTAACACAGCTGGTAACACTTGAAATCTAACTTTGATTTCATTTTAGACATTACTCAGTGTTAATATTATGCAGGTCTTTATGCATCTCATTTATAAGCACCTTTGTAGAAGCATCCTGACCGTCTCCTGTAGTTGACAAAGTAGTTAACTTCTTCATATAACCCTATAAAGAAGGGAGTGAGCCTCAAAGAGGAAAATGTAACTGTTAACTGATGAAAATACTAATTGTCAATCATTTCTAATTAAGTCAGTAATTTTGGTAAAGTTTTGTCATAATTTGTCAAGTGTATCTTTGCATGGAATTGTAGATATCTGTTCAGTAGTGCATAGTCTCCCTGTGCATGTTCTGCAGAATGACAAGGGGAGATGTATAGATATATATTTTCACTTTCCCATCCTCCCCATACACATATATATGCATATGGATAAATATACATACATACCCAAACACATCCATGAATATGTATTTGTATTTGTCATCAACTTTTAACTGGCATATATATTAATACATGTTATGTAAAAGCATTTTAACTCAAGCTTGGCTTATCGTTTTTAGGTGCCTAAAATTAGTTATCCTGAAATTCATGTCATTAGCGGGTATACTGGGTCTGGCTGGGGTGGAGTTAATTTCCTTAGGCAGTGGTGGAGAGTACAGCCAGGACAGCTGACCCAAATCTATATTTGATATTATTGTTAAAGGTGTTTGTCTCAATGAGTGAAAGTCTGGCAATTAATAGGAGTTTAGGAGTGCCACCAGAATTTTCAAATTGGTTTTCTTCTGCCTCCAGTAGCATCACAATTTTCTTCACTATGTACTGCAAAATTTAATTACATGTGTAACAGCAGTAGCCAATGGTGCTGTATATCTGCTGGTGAACTTGTGACTGTAGTTAGACTATGTGAGGTAAGAGCTGACACTTGGTTTGAAAATTAGCTCAACAGCTCAAGTTCAAAGTTCAGAAGGAAAGTAGACTTTCAAAGAAAACATCTTTGCAATCAGGGTCTGAAATTTAAATTCTGAATCATAAAATCAGCTAACCTTAATGCCCAGAAAGCAGATTTTGACCATTAACTTTTCTCGTTTTCTGTCCCATTTGGGTACACATTCTCAAATGAATTTCAAGTGGAATCTTTCCATCTTGAACGTCCTTAATTCAGTTCAACTCTCTTTTCTAAGTGCTTATTTTTGACACTACACATGAAGAATAAAACCCTCAGAGTGACAGTCTGTGATCATGTTTCATGTGGCAGACTTCATTTGCTTTCAGTTTATATTGCTATCAATTTATGACTTTGTTCCTTAAATAGTTATCATTTTTTCCACATTGTAACTGATATATTGAATGATGTATGTTTGAGAGGTATTTCAAGGAATCTTAACTCCAGTCATTAACTGGTTATCTCTTGGCTCAGGAACCTTTAGTTTGTTGAGAGGAAGTTAATATTTTTAAAGCAAATAAAACAGCTTTTTAATGTGTAATTTTCTTATCAATTTTACATTTTCATACCCTTTTGAGTATCTAGCATGCAGTGCTGGAATTTACATTTAGCTCTGCAGGAATTGCTTTAAATATTATTATTACCAAGGAAGAAATCAAAAATCAAAGTGAATTTTTAGTACAATAGCGAGGTATAGGAAGGTGCAATTGCAGTAACAGCAGCCTGCATTATTGTATAGAGCTAACTCACAGCTTGACAGAAAGTCCCTGCTGGGGAGGAAATGTAGGGGAACTGGCAGGATTTTGCTATATCTGCTCCCTACTGCTAATAAGCTTTAACCTGTTTCATTTTTATTATGCTTACTGTTTAGATATTTTGCTTCCAAAATTATATCTGTAATTGTGAGAACACATAAAAGACAGCACGACAGGTAGGGCTGTTTAAAAATTGAAAACTATCAGCAAGGGATATTAAAGGCCATAATGAGTAAGATGGTTGCCTTCTTGTTGTGGGTTTTTAGCGTTCAGGCACAGTAGTGCTGGTAGAAAGACTGAGTGTAAGTAGTGGGTAAAACAGATTTCAGAGCTTTAGGAGCTTTTGCAGCCAGAAGGCACCATCAGATCATTTAGTCTGACCTGTATATCACAGACCATTGCATTTTACCCAGGTATTCCTATTTTGAACCCTGTGGGTGTACTTAGCCAAAAATATATCAGACCTTAAGAGTTTAAAATATTTTATGCCACAGGTTGAGAACAGAGGGACTGAGCTTCCTGTGCAGTAGGAATTGTATTTATTAGGTTGGTATGTACACGTGGTACAAATGATTCAAAGGGAACTGGAGTTGTTTGGTCTGGAGAAGAGGAGGCTGAGGGGAGACCTCATCTCTCTCTACAACTACCTGAAGGAAAGAGGGTGTCAGTCCCTTTTTTCAGGTGACAAGTGATAGGACGTGATGCAACAGCCTCAAGTTGCACCAGGGGAGGTTTAGATTGGACATTAGGAAGAATTTCTTCACGAAGAGGGTGTTCAAGCATTGGAACGGGCTGCCCGGGGAAGTGGCAGAGTCCCCATGCCTGGAGATATTTAAGAGACATGTGGACGTGTCATTAAGGGAAATGATTAGCGATGGGATTCAGTAGGTCAGGGTGATGGTTGGGTTTGATGATCTTGAAAGTCTTTTCCAACCTAACTGATGCTGTGCTAGTGAGAGGATCTGTGACTAATTCTGCAGAATAAACTAAACAACCTAAGACTTGTATGTGTTTAACAAAAGTGGAAATCCCTTCCTGACCCATAATCAGGCTGCCCCTTTGACTTACAGCAAACAAGACATGTTCATATTGTATCAGAGTACTTCCTTACCAAAATCTTTCTGCTGCAGCCATAAACAGTTCCTCCAGAAGAAGGAAAACAAACAAATAACCATAACAAACAAAACAGATTTAATCTGTCTCAGTATGTGTCAGTGTGGGTAATTAAGGGACCAGTAAGAGGAAAAATCTTCTCCTTCAAGCAGTCACATGCATTTTTAAAGCTAATAGTCATTGTCTAATTCTGAATTTCAGGCACTGTGCCCCTTGAATGGCTATGCTGATAGTGCTCATAATGTGTCCAGACACGTTCATTACAGTCCTCTGAACATGCTTTCCTCTGAGCGTTCAGTGCTGTGTCTGAAGTTTAGAACCACCTAAAAACCTACAAAAATGGTGTTGTATATTTTCCATTTGATATTACTGCACCCTTCCACTAGCTAATTATCCAACATTTTAAGATCTTTTTTTTGCTCTGATGGTGGCATAATTGTCACATAACATTATGAAATGTATTTTGAAGAGATGGAATAAAATTCAAGAGATAGTTGACAACTCTGAAGTCCATAGGGCAGTTGAGACTATGCTGTTAGATAATGGGATAGAACAAATTGTGATACTTACCTGATAAATTACACTAAAATGGAAGTCTCAGTCTTACATAGGAGATTCTTTTCGACTACTACGCATTTGGAGGTCTTTCTTTCTACAGGCCACTTCGTGTTTTCTTTTTTCCTTTCAATTTAATCTAACAAGTAATTATTTGAGCTTACTTTTCAAGGAAACTTCTATGTTGGTAACCCAAAAAGCTGAAGTGTTAGCCTAGTTATTACAGACTTTTCATATGGCCTTTGTTCATGCTTTCAGTTGTTTATTTCTTCTAGAGACTTGTTCAAAGCTGACTATGTCTTAATGGAAATGTGATACTGATTGCTCTTAGTTTGATCATGTCACAGAGCCTGCAGTGTGCCTTCTCAGTGTCCCAAATGAAAGGATAAAAAAATCCAGAGATCCAACAATAGAAAAGAGAAACAAAATTAACGAGCAAATGACGTCCTTATATACCAAATATAATCAAAACAGAGCTTTTAAGGTTATGTCTTTAATTTCAGCTGAGCTTTTGTCTATCACGCAGAAATGGAGAAAGTTTATACCACTTCCTGAAGCCTCTGTTGACAGTAAGGGTAAAAGAATACCAAGTCGCTAACTTATTCTGTTTGAGTGATATTAACTATAGATCATATATAGTTATTGATCTGTTTTTTTTTTTTATGAACGTTTTCTGTTTTCACAGGCTTCTCCATTTGCTTGTTTTTTTATAAAGCTTACATTTACTTGCAGTAATACTATTCATAGACTATTTGTCATGAAAGTTTTGATTCTTCAGACTTAATATATTCTTTACACACCAAAAAAAACCTGTCTTGTCTTCTAAAATTAAATTTATCAGATTTGTTGTGTGATTTGGTCCCTAAAAATGCTTACTGGTGTGGTAGTGGTTATATTATGTAAGTTAATTTTTGTAGTTGTTTCTTCTGACATATTTGGTTAACTACCATAAGATTTTAACCTTGAAAAATCTTGATAATAGCTAGCAATATATTGTATAGATTTCAGATTTTCTATACTCTTTCTAATACAATTTGAAGGATGCTCATTTTCTTCACCCATTTTTGCCTTTGTCAAAAGTTAAGCTTTTGTGCTTGGCATGCTAATTGCTGACTACTTCGTATCTAATAATTAATTTTGCATCACTATTGTACCTGCATGTAATATTTTTTTTCCAAATGCCAGCTTGTGAAAATATTATACTGAGAGATAACATTAATTTGAAGTCCTTGAGAATTACAAAAATTTATTAAAAGTACCGTAAAAATAGTACTGCCCCTAAATTTCTAAAATCATATTTGTTTTCCTGTATCTACTTTCCTTTTTTTTTTTTTTTTTTTGCTATTTCTGTTTCTGAAAGATCAGTAAAGACTGCACAAAAAGTATTCTGCAAAATGGGCTATCAGATACTGAAACAAAAAATAAAGTAGAACCTTACTTTGTCTAGATTCTCCCTGTTGGGTAACACCAACAGGCTCAGTGTTCCAGCTGACATTGTACAAAATAGTTTCTATATGACACAGTGATACTTGAACTACTGTCAACCTTGTCCAACACGTTGTGGAGTAGAGAGGACTAAAATATCTGAAAAAATTGTTTCTTTTTATATTAACAGTATTTGATCCACTATAAATATTCAGGTTTATAAGACCTCATTTTTAGCCTGCCAGTCTTGTGTTAGTGTATTTTTGGCATGCAGCAAATACTCTATTTTATTTCAGGAAAGAATAATAAACACCAGACTTTTTTATATTTGTAAGCTTTGCAAAAAGTCTTAACAATTTTATTGTTACAAAACATTGTGCTATTCATTCTTTGAATTCAGGAGTGTTATATGAGGAATGTATGTGGCCTATTTATTAGATGAACTAGGATGTTGAAAAGGATTGCTTGTATCCTACTTTCTTCAGGAACTGACATTTTTATTCTTATGCAGTTTTCCTAGTGGAATCTTTACTTTTTAAAGTCATAAACCTATTGTTGTGAGAGACTCTCTAGCAAAGCTTGAACTGGATCTCAGGAGTTTGATGCACTCTGTTTTATGCAGGCAATGTAAAAGAAATTTTAAATGTATTATTTAAAGGCACATTAATCTTGCCACTATAATGGTGTAATAATGCATACCATAGAAGATCAGCTTCTAAAAGTAACATCACAGTATTTTTCTTTTTGTTCTCTGAGTCAATTCTTTGTAGAGATAGCAATTACGCATTCATCTCTGTCTCTTATAGCCTGATTCCATATTCAGCTGTGAGGTAGGTAGTCCTTACTCCTTACTCACACAACAAAAAGAATATTTCTCATTTGGAACAAATGGAGGATAGTCAAAATAAGCAAATTTCTATAATAAATGTTAATAACTAAAATGTGTACCTTTTTCTACTAAATTAAGTAAAATAGTTAAATGCTCATAAAATGCTTTGAATATAGGTTTGTCCCATACTTATTATTCCTGTGTTAATAGGTCTGACTTAGATTTTACATTTTTTAATGAAAAAGTACACTACTAGACAGATTCTAGAAATCTGTAGAAACTCTAGAAAGTCTCTTTTAAGCTTAGCACTTTTAAAACCTCACTCTGTGTAGGTTAGTTTGTGCCCCTACAGCCCAGTGTTTCGCATTTAACTGCACTCATAACATTGGAGCTTTGTTTTGAAGCGTTAGGCATTCATTAGTGTAAGAGTATTCTGTAGCTCCCCTGAGCATATATCATGAAAATAAAGTGAATTTTTACTAAGAACTATGGCCTACAAAATGCAAGGGCTCAATAATACCGTAAGCAACGTGATAACCTTTGTATCTGAACAAAGCTCAGGAAAGAATTAAGCACACAGCAGTTCAGCTAGCCATTTTACTTTAATATGGAAATACAGGTTAATTACAATTTAAAAAAATGAATTGACATACTCTATTGTTAACCTTCCATCTGAAAGGGCTTGTATTTTAAACATTTTCATGGAAATGTTAGCTAAGGCATGTTTCTACCAAACTCTTTTTTCAGTTTCGACCTACACATGGTTATAAAGTATAGTGAGAGTTCCCGTTCTCCTTTCTTGTGATTAGATACCTTACTGAATTTGATGCCATTTGTTACCTATAGTACTGTGCCCTTCAGTAAGTTTTCAGCCTTGCCTTTCAATCTCTTCTATTTCCAGCCACTTGTCCTTATACTTTTGCAGATTTGAGTTAAGCATCCACAGCACAAGTTCATTAGAGGAGTTAAAACACAGCTGACTGTCTCAGTGGCTCCTGTGGTAATGGGGCTCAAGATGTGTGCATTGCTGTGGCAGGTGCCTAAACCAGGCAAACCTCCTGCTCAGCACTGTCTGGCACTGTAAATTGGGTTGTACTTCTCTGTGCTAACATTACTGTCTCTATCAGTATAAACAGGGATTAAAAATATATGTGGCCCCTTAAGAGTGGGGTTCCAGCAGTTCTCTGTGTGATTCTGCTTTGGGGGGGATGAAAATTTTTTATTTTCTTTTTCTTTTTTCTTTTTTTTTTTTCTTTTTTCTTTTCACATCTGCAGATGTGAACAGTAAATACAGGAAAAGCATATATCCATCCTAATCTTCTCCCAACCTCAAACTATTTTAATTCATATTAAATTAATAAAATTAATTTTAATAGTTATATAAATCATTAATTTATGTATTAATTATTAACTATTGTATAAAATAAATTATTTTTTACTAGGAATTTTAAATGTCTCATAATCCCCACTGACTCATTCTTCTGAGTATTGGTTCAGGTCCCCCTTGAATCCACATAAAATTCTTGTAACCACTGCATTCTCTGTCAAGGAAATTTAAGTGTCATCCACCATCGTATTTTTCGTAACCATGCTCTTACTAATGTCATTTGATGATCCGTAGCTCTTGTACAGAAGGACAAGCATGCACTAAAATCAGTTCTTATCCCTATCCACCCTTTTTATATCATGCATGATTTTGTAAACCTCTGTCAGATCCTCCTTAAGGAGACTGGAGAACATTTTCAGTGTCTATCTTACTGAAGGTGTGGATGAACTGTGAATTACTACAGTGGCATAATGTAGCCCACTATGTTCTCTATCCCTTGGCTAATAATTCATAATGTTTTACTTGTTTTCTTGACTCCTGTCAGCTGCTGTGATTCTTTATTAACCAGTCCATGAAGACTTTCCAAGATGTTATTAGCATAGTATGGCACTCTTGTCAACGTTTGCCACAATATAGCATCAATCTAGTTTGGTATCACAAAATGGAAGGTAAATAAGAGTCACATTCTCTAAATTGTTTGTCGTATCACATCTTTGTCCTGGGATCTACCACTTCAGAGCATGACAGAATCAGAATCCTGTCATAGTGTGATCTCTGAGACAATACAGTTTGCATCCATTCCTGGAAGAAGGCATTGTTGCAGATCCACATTTTCAGAGGCTGTCTCCTGCACAGCAAAAGGGTGCTACCTGGCTTCCTGCTCCAGCCCTCTTTAAATCAGATCATGTAAAAGCGTAGCACAGAAATAGCATCTGTCTCCATTTTATCTCAGCAGTCAGCTTTTGAGCTTGTACAATCTGGTTATTTTTTTCCAATGACATCCAAATTATTCCTGGTGCAAAGTTACTTTGTGGTATTTGTTTTAGAAAGGATTAAATTTTCTGTGGAAAAGCTAACAAGTGAAAATGGGAATCTTTAACAGGCATACCTTCTCCCATGAATTGAAGATCATTTGAGTCCTGCTAATTCTTAGCTAGGAAATAACTGTTTAAGTGTTTATCTAAATACCTTTAGATAGCAGCTACACTTACAACCTGATGAAATTTGTAAAGATTTGTAAAAGTCAGATCATACATACCTTAAGAAATCTCTGCCTTCAACCATGCTTGGCCCTGTTTTAGCACCCCTCATTAATAAGAATTTCACAGAGGTACCCAAGAATTATTTGTCTCTTCCAAGAATTGCAAGCCAAACTGCTTTTTCTTCTACCTCAATTTATGCTTGCTTTTTTTTTCAAGACTGAACTCAAAGAAGGTCTAGACCAAAACCTGTGCTCATTTATAGAACAACCTACAGCAGTATCCTTGTGCAAGAACCCTAAAAACACGTTTACCATAGTAAACCATAGTACCGTGGTAAACCATAGTACCATAGTACCGTGGCTGTCTGCCAAAAGTGCTGTATCACTGACGGGAGTGAAGAATCAGTTGTGAAGAGCAACTTAGTAATGAAATAATTCCTCTTTATTTTCACTTTTAATACTAACATATTGTTCCAGCATCATATTTCTTATGATTTCCTATGAATTTCTTTGGAATTTCTTAGCAGAATTCATATATTCATCCCCGTGTACTAGACAGGCTATCATAAAGATATTCAGCTATTTAAGAAAGTTGTAAATTTCTGAAAGACAACTCAAATCCATGTACAACACACGTCAGTGATTTCCTGAAAATAAGTCAGGAGAGGTCATTGTTAGAGGTATTTCTGTATGATTCTGAAGCAGCTGATGAAAGATTTTTAGTCCCCAGTACCTCCATCACTTGTGCTTTGCGCAGACTCTGAAGTTAAAGGTTATGAGTGCTATAGTACTGCACAGCTGCACCGTGAACAGTCTTTCATCTCGTTTGTTAAATTTGGAAATGTACTTTCTCCTGGCCTTAATTTTCCTGTATTTCTTCATATTCTAAATGGCAGCTGAAGGCAAGCAGAAATAGGAAGTAATTGATTTAACAACCTAAGACAAGTACAGGGAAGTAGAAAAGTTTGTCTTAGTGCTTGCTGTGACCTGAGAGAGCTTCTCTAGACTCTTTTTTCTAAACAGTACCTCAGCACCTTCGGCCAGCCAAGTGGCCTTTAAGCCTGAATGAGCATGACTTTTTTTTTTTTTCTCAGTGCAATGCTCCAGTATTTCATCTTTTCAAACTGTTTTACAGCACTCAGAGCAGAATTATATTGACAAGGTTAGAATTCATCTCCTAGAGCAGAATACAGTGCTCCTCCTGTTAAGTGCTAATATAACATTTATGTGTTGGTACCTTAATAACAGCCCCAGATTGCCTAATGAAAGTACTGAAAGCAAACAGTACTCAGTGAGATTTTATTATGACTGAAGTGACTGCAATTTGAGACAAATTATCCCCATTTTTGTTTCCATATCAAAAACAGAAATGCTAAAGCAATTGCTACATGTTCGGTATAGAATTAGACTCCACTGTCATTAATATAGAAGTAAGTGCATTTTTCATGTAAACAGCTCACGAGGGTCAAACATCAGAGAACTCTGTGGAAAATGCTTGTCAATAGCCTCGTGAGTGAATTTTGAAATAAAGTGCCTGTAACCTGTCATTATTTCTTCCTCTCAAAGTTGAGAGCAAGTGGATGAAAATTGAGCTTGTGAATTGAAGGTACTGTGAGTTATATGGCCTTATCGACTTCAGGTAAAATGACAGTTTTGCCTTGTTATTATTTTTCCTTTCAGAGGTCAGGCAATGAACAATATTACCATTATATACTGCAGAGTAAGCAAATTGGTATATAAAAAAAAAGTTATTATCTGTGTACACAAAGATGATGTAAGTCACTAATCTTAAAAATGCTCAGTGTATTCTCTCTCTAAAAAAATGGAGGAATAAGTAAGACAAAAAATATCTGCTGGATGGAATAAATACCTGAAATTGTTCAAATGAAAATGTGTTTGTTCAAAAAGCAGATAAAAATAATGTAAATCAATCCTTTTAGAGAGTATATATATCATAAATCTGAGTTGCTTTCCATAAGCTGACATTGTCATGTAATAGGAGTATGAGAATATGAATTAAGTCTAAGGTAAGAGCAGACCTAAATGTGTGTACAGGGTCAGGCCTGGATGGAGCTGACTTTCTTCATAACAGCCTTTATGATGCTGTATGCTGGATTTGTGACCAAAGCAGTGCTGATGACACACCCATGTTTTAGTTATGGCTGAGCAGTGCCTGCACAGCATCAAGGCCTTCTCTGTTTCTCAGGCTGCTCACACAGCAAGTAGGTTGGGCGTAAAGGGAAGCTGAGAGGGGACTCAGTCGGGACAGCTGACCTAAGCTGTGCATCTCATCTAACATCTTATGCAGCAATAAAAACTGAGGGGAAGGGGGTTTTGGAAAGGTACCCATTCGCAGAGACAGACTGGGCATCAGTTTGCTTGTGAGAGGTGTTGAGGGATTGCCTTTGCATCTTTTTTGTTTGTTTGTTGGTTGGTTGGTTTGTGGTTGTTTTTTAGGGGGGTATTCTTTTTTGTTGTTGTTGTTTTGTTTTTCCTTTCTTCCTCGTCATTACTTCATTTATCAAACTGTCTTGATCTTGATCCATAAGTTTTCTTACTCACACCACTGGGGCAGGAAAGAGCAGGTGAGCAGCTGTGTGGTGCTTCACTGGCTGGGCAGCTGCGCTTCAGCAATTTGGTGTTCCTCATCTGAAGTTCTGAGGCCTCTTTGTATTCAGATCAAAAAGGATAAAATACGTAGCAAAAATACAGGGACAAGATAATTATTTTATGAACTCATCTTAGGTTTTCTAAAATTCAGGGATAATACTGTTTAATGTACTTAGGTACAATTAATTTGGGTTGAAATGGCTGCAAATTGACAAATTCTTCCTCTGTCTTATGGAATAACATTTCAGTATTTTGAAACATTATATTCACTTCCAGTACCTGCTAACATGTTCCAAAGTGATTTATACAAAAACTTTTACAAGGAATTAATCAGAAAGCCTCTCCCACTTCTTTAATGCCATTAGAGTAAAAGGAGGTCAGTTACTCAGAGTTAGCTTAACAAATAAGCTAATTAGACGTGCAGGTTGATGTAAAAATAATTTAAAGTACTTTCAAAATGAGTTCTGCTCTTAAGAAAATGCTCTTATCTTTTAAAAGGCTGTGTTTAGACCATTCTGCTCTTCAGAACTGTATCTTTGCTGTATCTAAACTGTATCTTTAATATTTTGACTTCTAAAATAACTCTACGCGTTTTATTAATTCATTGCTGTTGCTTCAGTGGTTCCTGCCATTTCTGTGCTTCAGAGAATAGAACTTCTATCCATTCTGTCCATATTAGTGGATAAAAGTTAGCATATGCAAAAAAAGATATTTTTTCATTGCAAAATACATTAAGAGCAGTATTTCTTTAAATTCTAGAAAGGAAAAAATGAGCAGATATTAACTGTCAGACAAATTCTTAATTGCTCAAAATGACATTTCATTAAGAAGGGAAGTTTAGGGGAAAAAACAGGTTCCATGAAATAACTGTACTGCACATACTTTTTTGAATATATCATCAAAATAAGAGCAACATTAATTTCTACCAGTTGTGTAATATGTACAATATTTTGTTTCTCTTTTAGGTTGAAGATTCGGAGACATATAATAATGTAGCTGCAGAGTGTGGGATGCTCACTGTGGTTGTTGTATCTCACTTACCCAAAGATGCTGCCATTGAATGGCACGTTATTGCTGTAGTTGATGATCCACTTCAAAGAAAACATTTTGCAATGAAGATGTTATCAGAGGGCTTCCAAATTGATTGTGAATCTGTGGAGTCCAGTTCTGCATCTTGTGCTTCAATCTCTGTACGTCTAAGCTTGATTTCACCATCTGCTTCTCAGCTTGATTTAGATGGACCTCTTCATGACTTAGTTTCTGTGTTTAGACAAGCAGTTGAGAAACTTTCAGAAGACTGCAATGCAAGTCCTTTGTCTTTTAGAGCTTTCTTCAAGAAGGATGTCTTTGATGATGGAGTACTACAAACAGGTAAGATAGAAAACATGTCTTAATACTAAACATAAGGTAATTTGTTTTAGTTCTGCAGAAGGTTTGATGGCAGCTGACCCTGACTTTGAGCAGGTTGGACTAGATGATCTTCTTCCAGTCTGAGTTATTCTATGATTCTATAAAAAGAGAAAATGCTGAGAAATCTGGCAGCCTCAGGGTCTAACATAGGGATCGTGAATCTTTTGCTTAAACACGTTTGAACAATAGTCCATTTGGTAGTCCATTTTTGTCCTGATCTAGAACTATGTTCAAATAACCAAATCCCTTGTGCGAATAGGCACTCTTTTAAGACATATTGATGAAATACTAATGCTCTGAAACAAGGAAATGGTGTTCCATCCTCCATATAAGAGGGTGTCTGGTTTTGAAAATGGGCTGGTTTCTTACCAGTTTAGTCAAGTAGACCTTGATAACCAAAAAAATTACTGTTTTTTTTCCAGTACTTAATTTTTCAAAATTTCATTCACTTACCAAGTAAAGAGAGTACAGGACAATAAATATAATGTTGCAACTATAAATTATTTCTTCTGATGTACATCTTTATTTTGGGCTGTAATCAATTTGGGAAAACTAACATTACCCAAGAGCACAAAAGCTTCTTTTATCTGTCAGACATACCACACTGGTAGACCATACTTGTATTGAAATCAGTAAGAGCTTTGCTATCAATTTGAGAAGGAACTAAATCATATCCTTAGTCTATATTTGTCTCAGACATGCATGCACTTTAAAAATCCTTGCAAACCACAACTGATCCATATTAATTAGCTGACATAAATGTTAGCCCTCAAATAGTCTACTGTCCTATTTTTTTTCTTAACCTGCAGCAGTTTTTGAAGAAAATTCAACTTGACATTGTTTAATAGATTTAAAGTACAGGAATTGAAAGCTATAAAAATGTGGCATAGAATAAGCATATTTAATCCAGGAAGCAAAGAATGAACATATAGTCTGACAGAATGTTGTTGTTTTTACTACATCTTGTTTAAGAGCTAAAAGGAAACCTGATAAAACATGTTTCTGGCATGAGCTTAACATTATCATTTTGCCTGCTCTCTTTCTGATATTTCTCAGGCCATAAAATAATTACTTCCAAATAAACTTAATTTGCTTTATTAGATATATTGCTCAATATAATGTGTAAATTGTGTGCATGAAAATGTGATTCAGTTTGATTCTTGTTACACTACTAATGGCATAGATATAGAAAGTTGTTGTGATTTTCATATATTCATTCTGGTTGTGTTCAGTTCTCTCTACTGTCATAATAATTCCTGTCATTATAGTAATTTTATCATTATCTTCACTGGTAAAAGATACATCTTTGCAATCTGTAGAATATATAGAATACATTAAATTTAAAAGTAGCACTAATTCATTGATAAAGAATTTAAAAATAACTTTTGTCTACTAAGGAAACATTTCCATGAAGTTCGTGTTATAGGAAGAAGAAATACGCTATTTGAAAATAATTTCTCATATTAAAACAGTTGCTGCTGAAGTGTCTTGATAGTTTCAGTTGAATATAAGGCTATTATATATGTACATGGCATGATTTTGAATCAGAAGACTAATTTTTAATATATTGTTAAGACACGGATGTATTTAAGTGTCCTGCTAATACATGTCTTTGGAGATAGTGTCAATTGTCCTCACCTTTCCAAAGGATGCATACTATTACTGAAATATATCCTTGACTATCTTTTATACTATTTTTAATCATATTTCTTATAATTTAACTCACACATATGTATTAACTGTCACTTAAACAAGCACTTTATATTTATAGTCTCCAAGATGTTCCCATTCATTTCACTATAACCTACACAGCATGCACAAGCAAGGTAAAAATAATCTGTTTTATCTTCATAGTCCTTATTAGCAGTATTTAGTTTTGTCTGTCAGAACAACTGCAGACATGTCCTTTAGAATGCTTCACAGATGTAATATACCAGAACTAATATCACACCTTCTTTTGAATCTTACACTATTTTAATGTGCCCATAACACCAGCCCAAGCTATTGGAGATTATTAAGCTCTGATGTCCACACTTTTTCCAGTTTTATTCCTATGCTCTTATTTAGCTATAAAGTGGTCCTCAAGCTTCATTTATAGTAACCTGTTAACTTTTCAGCCTTCTCCCTAAATTTGGATTCAGTACCATGAGAGGAAAAATGGCATGTTTTATATTACCCAGAAGTTTATTTCATTACCTGAATAGGATCAGAAATGTTTATTATATCTGATTCTAGGTGAGTTCCAATAAGCTTGTTCTGCTTATGGCATGCTTGTGGATGCATGAGTCTGACTGTGGCAAGTCACAAAAGGAAACAGTTCTGGATTCCAAAATAGAACTGTTTTGTGTCTTCTCAGTTCCAGATGTGGCCAGAACTTGCTCATACCTGTCTCTGTAGAGGTACCATAAGATATTCTGAGTGTTTGGATGTCTCTTTGTAATGATTTCTATTACCTCCAAAGGTTAGTTTCTGTTCTAGAGTATGTCCAGTTGAGTATCACAGATTACTTATGCTACTGATCGGATAGTTGATAACACTGTCAACACAGTGTTATCAACTAGTGTAGGACACAGAACAGACCAGAAGTGTTCTGATCTTGAAAATCTGAGGCCAAATACAAGAAGATTTAAAAAATATTCTTTCCTTGATATGGCTGCCAAAACATAAATGTCATTGAGAGAGCAGTTTTTCGGTTGCATTTATTAATTCAGCTCAGGTAGTCCTGGTTGCTAACCATCTGTATGATGAGCCATTACTGACATGTCTGATCTCCCACATGTGTTAGACATTGTTAATCCCACAAGTAGGTCTGTTCTTTTGGAGTTTTCAACTCGAACAGGTCCATTGTCTGCTGGGGAAAGATAGTATTAATAACCTAGCAGGGGATGCTAGGCACTGCTATTCAAATATATTTAATGTGAAGCACATCAGACAGATATATCTATAATGGAATAGATAGAAATTATCATGTCTCAAAAGATGAGAGGGATGGCTGAGGAAGTAACTGTTCCAGTCTTACTGCATTTCAGGTGGACTTCCATCATGTCATAAGATTAGTAAATAGTCTTCAAGAATTCTTGAAAGATCTTGAATTACAATGTATTGTCTCTTCTACCAAAAGCATGAAAAAGAAATAAGATAGCTTTTTCTTATTAGAATTTAAAATCATTAGGTTGAAAGGAAGGAATGCTTCCACAGATCTACTCAAATGAGCTTCTGATGAGTGCTTTTTTGGTGCAAAGAAATCTAAAATTTATTTTAAACAGTCCAAATAAATTAGAGAAGCCTGTTTGTATCTGACACAGTAAGATGAGAACCAAGAACATATGGTACCCTACCTATTGTAACAGGTTAATGGAAATTATTATATTATATGTTACAGATGTCAAAAGAGGCTAAAGGTTTGTGATGCAAATTTGAGACAGATAGCTTTCTGTCATCGTAAGACCAGATGTAAAGTTTTATTGAACAAAGTGTAGTACTGATGATGAACTTCTCAGAGACAATCCCTTATAACATACGAGAGCATTATGGGCACCATGCTGAGAACACAGAACGTGTAGAGGTAGGAGGATTAGATTAAGCTGACATATATACTTAGCAAGATGCTGTTAAGCCTTTAGAAGTCTTTAACATAAATTTGGCTATTTCTTTCTTATTCACATTTAAATATACATTAATATAGACATGTCAGGATGATTGGCTATACCATCCGGTTGACTAGATTATACTTCAGTATAGGGAAGTTGAATGCTCATAAGTCATCCCATTATGATTCCACAAGCCTTGTTCACAGGATATATGCAAAATATTTTTGAATATTTATTAGGGAGTGGAAAAGGTCCTGCATTTACCAGAATGTCATATTACATAATCCCTTTATAATAATATAGAAAAAAATGAAGAGTGAATATAAAAAGGCAGAAGAGAACAGGAATAGAAATACAGCCTTATATCAGCATTAAAATGAATATATAACTAGTTTGAAATGTGTCTGTACTCTGTAAATACTTAGGACTAAAAGAATATTTTTACTTATGTGTTTATCAGCTTCAAGGATACTACAATTAACTTAAATATATAACTTAAATTATATAACTATAAATTAACTTAAATATATAACTTAAAAATAATTATAACTTAATAATATATAACTTAAAAATAATTATAATACTGATTTAATAGAGTTCAACTGGACTGTAGAAAATCTTACTTGAAATGGGACTGTTTCTTTGGTGGAAACAGAAGCCCTGTTAGGCATACATTTAGGAATCTTTGCTCTGATATAGTAGTTTCCTGAAGTATGTGCAACATACTGCTTTTAAACTAAGTATTCCATTTATTAAGATACTGCATTATCAACACATTTTTGTAGATGCTTTCCAAAGCACATGGTTCTAGTACTGGTAGATATTATTTATGTAGTGTAAATCTCAGGCAAATGGAAGTACATCAAGTGAAGATAAAAATATACATTTTCTTAACAATGCATTTGTATGCACTGGGAAAAAAAAAAGGTACTTAAAAGTATTTTTAAAAATATTATAAAAAAGTAAAGCTGAATTAATTACATTAACGACCATGTAGTCAGTACCACTCAGAGGAAAACCAAATTTAGTCTATTTAATGAATTTTCTTGAATGACATAAGGCAAACCGCAGCCAAATCTGAATGATACTCAGTTGCACAGTCAAATAGTCTTTTTTCTCAAGTTTATTTAAAAAGTAGTATATTGAGGAAAACAAAAGGAAAGCAAGAACAGGCAGAGTTATCCAGAAGTAGCCCAAGAGACACAATGTTTTCACTAACTATAAGAAGTTTCTGGAGCTTTCTCTCTCCAGTCATTCCCCAGAAACATTAGCAAGCAGCTCCAGTAGCAGCAGTGACTTCAGAGGAACATAAAGTAGTGTTGATCTTCTGTCTAGGTTCCCAGAATTGCTTGTGCAATGATTCTTTTATACTTCCTCTGTTTTTTCCCCCATATTTTACTAGTCTCTTACTTATTACTTCTGGTATACCAAAAATCAAGCAAATGATCTTAAAGTATCAGACAGAGAATACGAGAGGAGAATATGAAAACATCGTTTTCAGTATTGCATCTCTCATCACACATAGATCTTATCACAGACCTGATGCCTTCTCTTCCCCTCTTTTAGATGATAAAATAATTATGGCTGATTTGTTGGAGGGAGGAATTTAGTACAGATGTTACAGTTCTCTGTTTATGGAGATATAAGGGTATCACTTTTTTAGTAGGTAGGGAAAGTGACACTAAAGATGGTTCCAATCCAGAAGAGTATTCTAGGATTTGGGATTTCTTTTGTTTTTGCCATAATGTAGATCTATATAACTTACTGAGGGAATTTCGGCATTGAAATGAATGGTAGCTCTCCACATGTGAGTAATAACATGAACAAAAAAAACCACATCCTGATCATTTCCAAGACCTTTCTTGTACCTGCAGAATGACACACCTCACAAATGTAAATGTCCTTTCAGATCATCCAGTTGTCAATCTGTGAGTGATCACTACAGCTTAGTTTCAGTTGTTTAACATATATTCTACTTTTCAGGCTCTGTATGATGACTTTTTCCCTTTCCCTTAAAATATTTAAGAGTTTAATCCAATTCAATAAAAGGACATCTTTTCAACATTCAGCTATAAAACACAATTACTTACTTTCATCCCTTTTCCATAGTTGTAATCCTACTTGCTAGTTCTTCTTGTTCCTAGTTGTATGTCACCCAGATACTCCTGCTTACAACTCTCAAATATTCATAGAGCACTATCAAGTTCTTCTCCACACTCAGACATACAGATCTTGTTATATTAGACCAAACTGTTCACAATCAACTCTTATTTCATTAGCCACTTTTTTTTTTTCCTATTCTTTGGACTCATTTTGGTATGTTACGATGTTTTAGGTAATATGTTGTGCAGAACAAAAGGCATTTTTTTCTACATTTTTTATTAACTTGGAGAACATTTATAATAGGCTACAAATTGAGATTAGAAAAAGAATTGATATGACCAGCTTTGCAATCTAATGATGTAGTTGTTGTGGCTAACATAGATAATTTGGCCAAATAGAAATATTTTTAAAATATCATGGTGTTGTCTGAAGTAGACTATAAAAATGAACTTAGTTTTCTACCAAATCCTGTTAATTTAAAATAAATAGAAAATCCAAGTATAGTTGCCTAACTTGAAAGAAGAGGAAAATTCAAATTCTTCAGGTTTCCTGTTAAGAGAATAGATAATTTGCCAGGTATAATTGTTCAAGCAGCAGACCTATGCTGCTGCTCAAAAAGTAGAGAAAGAAAAAAGAAATGGTTAAATTAGTCCTTGGAGAAATGAATCAGACTATAATATATATAAGCAATTAAGAAACACTGATATGATTCATGAGTGTGTTTAAAATGACATTTTAAAAGGGTAGAAGCAGCTAAATTTGGTCTTGGGCTACAAAGGTGGCTTTGTAATCTTGCTATTGCTACACAAAGTATCCAGTCAAGGGACCTGATATATTAAATGACTTAACCAGCTGAAAGTTTTTGTATCTGTTTTCAAGGCTGTTACTATACCTTCTACAAGTCACTGTGAACATCTTACATAAGAAAATGGAAAAAGGATTTATTTGTCTGCTATCAAAAACTTGAAGATTTTTTTTTTCTTATAGTAATATTGCCTCTTGAATGAATTTGCATAGGAAAGTGTTTTATGCCTGTGAGGCAGTTTAAAATATATTAAAGCCTACTTCAGGGCAGCTGCCTTCTGTCCTTTAAGATGGGAAATTTACTTCTAAGAGCACAGATCCTAGACTGAGAAAAATTCAACCACTTGGTGGCAAGGCCAGGTAGCAAATTTAGAACACCTCCTTCTTCAAAGTAGACAGCATGTGATATCTAAAGGCTATGTATGGCACAGCTGTACAAAAAAATCTTGGCTAAAACTTTAAATGGAAGCAAGTTCTTTAATTGCTTGACCCAAAATTGATCTAGAATATACACTTTTATCTTTGATACAGAACACTAGCAATCTCTTGATAAGGTTGTTTTAAAGCTACCTGTGTACAACCTCACATTTCTTCCAAATTTCAGCTACTGAAATCTGCAGTACATTTACAGGTTACTCTTTGCTCCCTGTCATGTTTTCACATTGTATTGAAGTACTTCTGAGTTCTTCACCAAAGGAATTATTTGTGTGGACTTCTTAGTTTTCCTGTTGAAGATTTACATGCCATGACCAGTGGGACAAAATGGACCTGCCATAAAGCAGATGTTTTGCAGAAAAAGTCATAGATCGTAAAGACTTTCCTAAGCTTGTTGATGTGTAAACCTGATTCGCTTTCCTCCCTTAATTAGTTTAGAAGATGCAAGCCATTTTTTATGGTAATCCAGGCAGTGGCTTTGCTGCTTTATGCTATTCATTTAGTTATCTCAATAAACATTGGAATTTGCTAAAAACAGTAGGCTATAAGGTGAAGATCTTGAACGAGTAGATGTAAAGAGGCTTTGATTATGGAATGAGAAACCAATATATTCTGTAATGAGTCAGAAGGGATAATTTTGATAGTTAGCTCTACAAGGAATCTGAACAGATTAACAGTCTTCTGGAAAACTGTTATCTTCTACACAGGTGTAAATATACATGGTCTGTCCATATACGCATACGTTTTTGTATATGCACCTAAAATGCATAAAGTGCAACCGTCCTCCTACAATGTCAAAATGATTTTTTTGAAACTTTGTTTATTACTTTGTTGACAGAGAGCATCTATAAAAGTATCTTACAAAAATATCATCAAGCATTCAGTCATTGCCAAATTTGGATCATCTGGTGTTTAATATATGAGGCATACATGCTCTGTCTATCTATCCAGAAACCATTTGTGACAAATTCAGTTTTTAATGACACGTCACAGATTATGATTTACAATTACATGAAAAGTTTTTCTCTGACACCGTTTAAACATGCCAACATTTTGGCACCAATTCTGCAATTCTAAGTTAATAAACAGTGAAAAAACTTAGATTTCCAGAGACCTCTGAGGAGTTCTACGGAACTGCCACTGGAAACTGGTCTGAAGGACACCACTTTATGATTATTGTCTTAATTTTTAAACATATCACAAATACATCTTGTCTTGACAGAGAAGTTGTGGCTGTGCTTTCCCTGGAATTATTCAAGGCCAGGCTGGACAGGGCTCTGAGCAACCTGGTCTAGTGTACGGTTGGAACTAGATGACCTTAGGTCCCTTCCACCCCAAGCCATTCTGTGAGTCTATGAAATCAGTCCTCTGCTTAAAATGTTTTCAGCATGCATTTATGAAGGGGATTTTGTTGTTTTTGGAACACCATTCAATGTCATACAGTCATACTCTGACTCAGAAGGAAATATATAAAAGCTTAGGATCCATACAAGTATTATAATTTTGTTCAACGACTTCCCACCCATTTAACAGGTTGGGGCCTTGGGTTGATTTGTTTTTGTTGGTGGTGGTTTTTTTATCTGATATAATGCAGCTATTACAACAAGAAAAAGTGAAAAGTTTTTCTTGTTTATGCCACATGCACTGTAACTTTTAAGCCTACAAAATAGCTGTAACTAACCACCAAAAGAAAGTATTTTGCCATTGTTGCAGTTAGTCATTTGACAATGCATAATATATGCAGTAGTCTCAATAGTCTGTTTCTTTTGAAACTTCTGGTGAATTTCAGTTTAAAATAGCATAAGGTTATTAGGTGTCATTGAGAAAATTGCTATCTTTAGAAAAACAAGCTAGGAATTTTTTATTATTATTTATTTTAATTTTTCCTTCTTTGGACTTCCCTCTGCTTTTACTTGTAAGGCATCAGATCTGCTATGTTAAAATCCAATTAATAGATCTAACTCATTGACACTTAGAGTACATTTATAACATAGTCCCTTTAGGCGCTTCTACTTACACATAAATCAACACTGGGTAATCGGAGAATAGGTAATTTTTTGTACATCGTAACAAATTAGAACATTCTTTCTCTTTCTTCTTATTTCTGCATGGCAAGAGTGTAGCCAGCAGGTTGACTGAAGGAGCTGCAACTAGAATACCACTTCTATTTTTGTGGCGTCCCAGAAAGAGATCACCAAACTGGAGAAATTTCAGAGAAGAGCCACTAAAGTAGATGGTTAGAAGCATGACATATAAGAGATATGAGAAAAGACTGAAGGAACTGGCTTTGTTCCACCTAGGGAAGAGAAGGCTGGGGAGGAACCAAATGGCAGTCTTGCTTTACCTAGACAGGTGGTGTTGACAAGAAGCCAGGCTTGTCTCAGAGGTGCACAGGTAAAGGACAAGGGGCAGCAGTCACAAGGTACAGCAGGAGAGATTCCAGTTGGACACAATTTTTCTCCACAAGAGCAGTGTGTGCTGGTGCGGGCTGCCCAGAGAGGCTGTGGAACCTCCACCTTGGAGGTTTCCAAAACCTGACTGCACAAGGCCCTCAGCAAACCGATCTAATGACAGAGAACCTTTCCAACCAAAAGTATCATGTGACATATTAAATCATAATTAATTGGTCGAAAATTTGACCAAACATTATGAAAAAAACAGCTTTTTTCTGTCATTAATACTGCCTACACTTGCAAAAGATGGCTACCACTCCTTACTAGGATAATAATTACTGAACCCAATAAGCAAGTTTTTCCTATTGGAGTCTATCCTTGAAAGAAAACTGATTCTTTAGTTCTTTGCTCTTTTTTTTTTTTTAATAGTATATTATTCTGTTTAGTACATGTTAATTCAGTATACTGGCTATTGGATTGAAATTAGGCATAAGAATAAACAGTATCTCACCTGTTTTACTCTTAAGGATATCACCCATATACTGATGTTATGGATATAAATCTATTTGAGATATGCAAATGTCTTTCTGTTTGTGGCACAGGAGGAGTAAGTGACTTGGTAACTTCACACAAGATGGTAAAATTACAGAGCTTTATTTTTCCTGAAGTTCTTGGCTGAAGTTACAGATACTCAGCAACCCTCAAAATGAGGTGCTGTTTAGAGGCAGCATTGTAAGACTAGGTAATGAAAATGTTGAAGAACAATAGTTCATTGAAATGCATGCCTTGTTTCAGAACGGGGTTTGAGATTAAATCTGTTTTGAGATTGCTCATCTATTGGGCATAACTACATCATTTTAAAATTGTCAAGGGATCTTGTCATTTCCAGACTTTTATGAAGAGCATGACTAATTGAACGCAGCCTAAGGCATTTTCTACAATTAGATACATAAAGATAAATACGTTCTAATTTAGCTGATTACTCTATTTTTTCTTTGCATTAACTACATAGAATGCACTTGGAATTCTCTTCTTTCATAACGTGTAGTGTAACATACCTGCTGTGATTTAATCAACTATTTTATTTGGGTTACTCAAATTATAACAGCTTTTTAAATAATCAGGATCTCTATCTTTAGATTAGGTCTTTCTAAGTTTAGTGTTCTTCTAAATTCGAATTTTATTATTATTTTTTTTGGTGGTTGTTTTTGGCTATTACAATATGCAAACCACTTAAACTTTTGGTCTAATACCTTTAAAAATACAGTTACAGAAACCTCAGCTGTTTAACAATGCTTGTCATTTTTTGCTTAACTTGTTTGAAATACTTTATGTAGGAGTTTTGCAAAATTTTTAAGCATATTAAGATT